>NW_015150709.1:960046-972182 GCF_000732505.1 Cyprinodon variegatus
CCATCTAAGAGTATCACTGCTGCCACCCTCTGGTTTAGAGAGGAACTGCTAGTTCCAGAAATCACTTTTTGGGGCCTATTGGGGCCCATTGATTGAGGACATACTGGTCAGTAGCTCTGCCCACATTCACCAGTACCATTAACAGTAAAACAGCCTTAAAGCATGACGCTGCCACCACCATGTTTGAGAGTCTGTCCATTGTTGTTTTTAAAGTCTCGTGCTGCCTCCTCCAAAGACTTTTTGTCATAAATCTGACCAAGCAGCTCCATCTTGGTGTGATCTGACCATTAATGCCCCAAGAAGGAATTTTGTGACCATAAGTGGAAATTTACTTAACCCCACTGTGCTTTAAAGGTTGATTGGATCCTTTTTGATTTTTTTTTAGAACTGGAGTCATGAAATTAGCACACAGAGCATAACACATTGCTCTGTGGAAGATCAGAATTTTGAGCCAGACACAGAGTATGCTGCAATCGTGCGTTCAGGCCCAGATATGGATTACTTCGAAGGCCAATGGAGCGAGTGGTCCTCGAAGGTTCTCTGGAGGACAGAGGCAACAGTTAAAGGTGAGAGATTAAAACATTGTATTGCTTTACCAAATTATGCAGATTCCAGAGTTGAAAATGTCTCCCGCTGCTTGTTTTTGTTGGTGCAGCCGCTCCACAGATTGAAGGATTCACCTTCAATCTGCCCTTGATGTTCATCATTATCTCTGCTGTGGTTTTAATTCTGATGGTGGGCTACGGTTCTGCCAGAAAGTAAGGCTACTCTGCTTTTAACACTGCAAAAAATGTTAATCTTAATAAGTCAATTTTTTAAAAAATAAGTTTATTTTTTCCTGAACTGAGGAGGCACGTGAGACACTTTGCCAATGGAACAAGACAATTTACATTTAAAATGAGAAAAAAAACTATTGCAATGTCTTATTTCAAGTGAGTTTTATCTAATTATCTTATTTTAAGAATAAAAATACTCATTCCATTGGCAAATCCTCTTACTTACCTACTCAAATTAAGAGTAAAAACACTAAATTTAAGAAATCTTTACCTATTTCTAGATTGTTTTTGCATTGAAATTACTTTACAAAGAAAAATATTTATCTAGCTTATAAAAAAGGTTTTTCTGAAAAATGTATTTTGACACAGGTGGAGGCGTGGTACTTTCATCCCAACACCTGCTCCTTATTTCCAATCTTTGTATAAAGACTGCCAGGGGGATTTTAAGGTAAGTTCAGCTTTTCATTGAAACTTCCTGCAATGAGAAGAAGAAAATAAAATAAAAAACAAACCTCCAACCCATTTCTGTCATGGCAGAGTTGGGTCGTTACACAAGAAAACACAGCAGACATACTGAAAGCAGAAGAAGCCCTCCAAATCGACACCCTGATAGAGTACGTGGAGGTGCAGGAGTATCCAGCCACGTTCCCCCTGCAGCTCGTGGAGAACAGAGCTTACGGCAACATCCAATCATCCCCTGTGGACAGCGACCTTCTCAGCATGCAGTACTCAGACGGCAGCACCATCGTCCAGAGGAGGTCAATAAGGAGTCTTCCTGGGTGCTGCCAGTCATGCAGTCCTCTTCAGGACTCTGGCTGCTGGCTCTGCAGTGACACATCCCTGGAGAAGGAGCCTTCCTGGTACTGCAACGAGTACTGCACCCTGGGTTTCCTCCAGGAGACCGGCTGTGTCACAGCAGGACACCATGGAGGGCTGAAAACCAACCCCAACATCTCAGAAATGATTGAATCAGACGCTGTAATAGAAGCATAAAGCTCATATTTTTATATAAAGTTGGTGGAAGTTAATATGGAGCGCTTCCTCTAACTTTGTCAGGTTATAGGATACACATTCAGCCCCCATGAGGCAATACTTCTTAAAGCCGTCTTCACTGAGGTTGCATTTGGAGGCCTTTGTTGATGAATGCTCTCCTTGACCAGCCTGTAACCTTTGATGAACATATTTTGTTAGTCCATCATCTTTATGCTGTACAGAACATTTAGAGATGTTCAAAGCTGGCTTTAAAAACCCATTTCAAAAACCTTCTCCCTGGCCTGTCTGCTGCCCTCCTTGGTCTTTATGATTCTGGTTGTTTTCCAAATAGACAGCTGTACTATATATCTGGCTGATATTAGAGATGTTTTCCTGCAACCGCACCGTCAGATATGTTCATATATTCCATTTGTTAGTGCTTTTAAAACCTTGATATCTCATGAAGCTGTTCCATTTGGCGTCCATTGTGCCTTTCTTTGAGAAGTGTAACATTTGTGTAATTTATCATGTAAATATTGTACTAACATCTGCAGCATATTGAGGATCAGTTAGATGGACGTCAACATAATTGGTTTTGGCCTTAAAAAGAAATCTTGTACTAATCAAAGGTCTGAGGGAGCTTCACTTATACATGGATGAGGGTCATGCGATTAAAGGGGAACTCATTTTGTTTCATTTACAAAAACGTATAGCAGAATGTTCATCTTCAAATAAATACACTAACTTTTTTTGCATACCAAAATCTTTCTAAAAAAAATATTCAAAACATTCATATATTCTGTAAATACTGTTTAGTTATGTTGAAAGCCAACATGTGGCATTTTTTTCTGAGCATTGCTCAAAATATTATGAAACTGATCGCTTGAATAAACAAGTATGCCAACCTTTTGTAGAAAGTTTTATTAAGCCAACACATACATGAACAAAGCACCATATAACCTTAAAGTACAGAAGTAAGCCTACCTGCCTCAGTTACTGTGGCCATTTTTATTTATCCCATAGCAAACACTCTGAATAACAAAAAGACAGTCAAGGCAGCAGATCCTATCATATATTACAGCATGCTGAATAGAAAAACCTGGGAAAGAAAAATTAGACTGGACCATCTAGAGACACTATTGGGATACAACAGTATAAAAGTGCCATTCATTATACAGCAGTTCAAATACTGACAATGAAATAAGCCATTTTTTTTTTACATTACATTTATGGAAAACAGGGAAAAGGGAGGGAAACGAAAAAGAGACCCTGTGAAAGAGCAAAATAAAACAAAGACATTTTACTTCCATGAACAAATCAATGACAAACAGCTCGCATGGAGATGATGGAAAAACTGAAGCTGTGTCCCTTGCACCTCATAAGACAATGTTTAAAAAGAAACAACCGGGGTGCCGAAGCACCTGTCCCCTCCCAGCTTCATGCGCCAACCGGCAATTAAGATCAAAAAGGATAGGTGAAGGGAGTACGGATGGCACAGAATGTGTGGAGTTTAAATAGAAGTCTTTAAGCGAGTCCCGATGTGAGAGGAGCACATTCATTGAGAGGCCGAGCGGGGAGGTGATTCTTGTTAAACCCATTCCTTCAGCCGCAGGGGGAGGGGCTTCGCCTCTTACGACGGAGAGTATTTTTTGGCCTGTGCTCGAACTCTTTTCTCATATTCTACTCTGTTTTGGCTGAAAAAAAAAATAATAAATAACTGTTATTACATGGAAATACAAGCAAATGATATTATTAAGTAATTCTCTAGATCAGGGGTCTTAAACGTTTTCCAGGCCAAGAAGCCCAAAACTAGTGGCGAGATGGAGCGGGGACCCCCTAATTATACATATTGTGTTATATCAAACTGGTCCTATAGTCACTCTACTAGATATGGAGTAATGTAACAAAAGTAATTTCACCCTGGGATTATTGAAGTATTTTTGATTCCTGGTTGATGGGGCAGGTGTTGTGAATGAAACGGTGCCCAGCTTGAAAGAGCTCCTGTGCGTCGCTGAATGTGTGCATTGATGACTGAAAGACATCTTCCGCCTCCATTTATCTGTTTACTACAGTGTGTTGAATTTATGTTAATGTGTATTTAAAGACATTTCAATTAGAAAAAAAAAAATTGAAAAAAAATAACGGGGAGAATATTCAAAAAAGGTAAACAAACTTTTGCGACCCCCATGCAACACCTCTGTGGGCCCCCTAGGGGTCGTGCACCCCCGTTGAAGACCTTTAGATGTCTGAAGTCATGCAAAGGTTTTATACAGGAATGAATAACTGAAATTTAATGCTTTTTAATGCCACCAACAGGTATCCGTCAACAGGCTGCAGCCATGTCCCGAATTCCTCGTTTGAGACACTTTGTTGAAATGTGCTTTTTTTCCCGCCCATTCTCTAGCTTTTTCTCCGACTCAAGCTTCTTTCCTGAACATACAGCTTTGCGATCAACCGGAAGCAGTTCCATGCAAATATATTGTGACATAATATGTCCAACGAAATTGTTTTTATAAAAAATTTTTAATAAAGCATTTTAAATGCCACAATAAACATATTTAATGAATTTTAATGCCAATTAAGGCCTTAATTTAAAAATAATTTAATGACTTTTAATGACCCGCGGAAACCCTGATGTAGAAAATTAGAAGCCTTGAGACATGAAGTTTAACACCAGATCTATATTTACAGTCAGCCAGGAAAAACCAGGACCAAAAGTATTAAACATGACAGTCAGTCCAACATGGCGACCATAAGATAACTTTAAGCACATACTGAACTTTTGGACCGGATCCGTTACATAAACATCCTTTTCCAAGCCGCTGCATGATTTTGATTTCGTTCACCGATTGCCGTAAAGTATTAGGTCTTGTGATACAGGTGCATCTCAATTAAAACGTTGGTGAAAAAGTGAAACTGCTTCAAACGCACTGGTAAATTTAAAATGCCTATTTCTGTTGATAATTCTGGCCTCGAGGTTAAAAAAAGAACCAAAAAAAAAGCAAACTTTGGTTTCTCAAGAGTCATTTTTATCAGATGCAGGTTTAACAGAACCACAGCGAAGACTGCAGACTTCACAGCCGAAAAATTCAGGTTAGTCACATCCAGTCAAAGCCTGTTCATATACTGGTGAATCCAAGCACATAACTGGAAAGTTTAGTGGAAGGAAAAAGTGTGGAATGATCAAACACGTCATCCCTACCCTCTACAGATCTACAGAACAGGAACACATTCTCCGGTTGGCCCATTTTATTATAATGACCTATTGAAATCTTTTTAACTGTAAAATTCTAAATTTAAATAGGAAGCAATAAGAATCATATGAATGTAGATTTTTACTTTTAGATTCAAGTTACTGACACAGTTCTACTTTTCAATAACTCATATTGAAATTTAGCAATGATAATTTATGATGTTTGTGTGGGTTTTATAATGTGCTACATAAATGAATTCATATAAAACATTTGTGTCTTTAGCTTTGGGCTTAGAGCAAAACCTTTATAAGTCAGTCAAACAGAAAAAAAAAAATTCTTAAATCAAACAGCAAGATTTAACAAACCAAGCTGCTCCTGGCTCTGAAATACAGTTTGCTTATTTGAGGAATTAATTACCTTGTAAAGCATCATACCGCATTAAGCAACAAGTGGCGGCATTTTTTAAAAGGAAAAAAAAGTTGCATATCGCATTCAGTGTTATTTAGATGATCAAATGTGCTAAAAGTGTTTGCATTAATGGGAAGTCTTCCTCCTGAATATGTTTTCTAGGTAATTTTAGATCTGTAATAAAACCTTTGGGTAAATTTATAATCTTTGGTCCCAAAGCTACTTTACAATACAAGACGTCGGGTAGCTTCCTGACAGGAGACACAGTCCTAAACACCCAGGATGCATCGCTCAGTGCAGCGGGATGGATGTCAAGTAATAAAAATTAGGTCTAACTTCTAACTGGGGTTTTGATAAAGCTTTTCAGAAATTAGGTCACAGATCAAATAGCCGATTCAAAACACTGGTATAAAAAGTGTTTTACAGCAGATCACAGAGCAGCAGTTATTAGACAGGTTCTAGTTAAAACAGTGGCAGCTGGCTAACAGAGGGTGCCGCCCCATCCACCCAAAGATATTGATTAAGACAAAAAAAAAAAATTATAAACTTAAAATATATCAATATATTTTCTAGATATGCAAGACAGATGTGTAATATTTAATGACAAGGAAAGCTGTTTTTTTTTTTTTTTTGGATTGGTGACGTATTTTCTCCCTGGCTTGCAAAAATCTTTACCCATTGACTCTCGTTAAAAATTGTACATGCGCAGTAGCTCATCTGCAATAGTTGGACTCGTCTTCTCCCCCTTCTGGGAAAAACAAAACAGATCAAAGTTTAAGGATCTGTTGGACTTGTGAAGGACTGGAAGTATGAAACCTTTAAATTAATAATATTGCTTTTGTTTGTTTTAAATATTAATATATTTCCATTTTAAAACTTTATATTTGGTGTTAATGTTCCCCTCCCAGTCTCCATTACCAACCAGTCTTCTGATGCTACTAACCATTGATAACTTTGTGAAGCTTAGCCAATAGTGTTATGTGATGCTTTTATTCTGTTTTCACTTCCTCCTTTTTCCAAACGTCATTGTCTGACCCAGCATATATTAAGACAGGTATGACTGATTTAAAGCACTGTACAGAAAACGTCAGTGGTTTTTATTTGTTAACATAGATGCAAATATACTGGTGTGATACCTTAGGATACATTTGACTGTTTTTTTTTTTTTGGCATATGTCTATTTTGAAGTTATAGCCCACTGATTTAAAAGTACATTTTTTGTTTTTGTTTTGTTTTTTAACAGTAAAGCTGTTGAGAATCAGTCAACCTCTCTTCACAATAAACTTCACACTAGAGGTCCAGTAAGCCCATGAATAAGTACCTGGTGAATAAAGAGCAGATGATAGAAGGAAAATGAGGGAAGTCCAGCTACTCACCAGTAGATTGTGTAAGCCTCTGCTTGGGCTGGATCCTGAATATTTGGCTCGTTTAGGAGTTCCTGGATACCTAATAAGATCTAAGTAGAAAACAAACATGTGTAATACTGCAGCCATGACCTTCAATGATCTGATTCTGCTTCAGAGATGATCTACTTAACAATCCAAACCTGCTTTATTGTGATGGCTGGTCTCCAGTCCTTGTCCTCCTCTAGAATAGATAGGCATACTGTCCCCGATGGATACACGTTTGGATGGAAGAGCGGAGGCTCAAATTTACCTGAAAAACAAACATTTCTGATTCATGTTTACCTGTATCAAGCATTTTTTTGAGAACAGAAGCACTGTGATAGTTTGACAATAAAAGTCAAGTCATATTTGCAGCTATTAGGTTTCTCCAGAAGCAGAGAAGTATAGTACTGCTATCCATGATTCTGATTGTTCTGAGCGCCGAGTGTGACTGATGCATTATGGCTTTCCATGTTTAAGCAAAAGGCTCAGAAACTGCTGCTGTTCCTGCATCACAGAAAGAGAAAAAGGAAGGCTCAGTTCACCCCAGTTGGAATGACATGATAGGAACAAGTTTTTAGATGTTAGATGAAAGCAAAGTCCACTGAGGGATCATCGTTTCATAGCATCTGTGGGGTGGAAAAATATTTCAAAGTCCTTAAACATTGATTATCTGTCAGATACGAAACACAGCCATCACTAGGAGCCCAAAAATCAATCCACCCCTACCATTATGTCTCAAGTTATTGAGATCATGTTGGAAGGAAACCAGTAAGTCTCTGGGTTACTAAAGACTTTTCCAGAGTCCCCAGTTCTCCTTTTTTTGCTATTATTGTTATGAAAGCTATAAATAAATAAAGGTTCTGATTTGATAGACGTTTCTACAGTCATAAAACATGATGGAGGGATATACTGAATATTTCCATTTCAGGCTTCCATCAAGAAATTGTACGACTATAATCAAATTCCCAACATTTCCAAACTCTGCAGGAGCCCTGAAATCCAACACATTTTACAGTAAAAGAATTAAATAAAACGAGAAGTAGTTATGCTAATGAGTAGCAACTATATTTCCACATTTCAGGGCAAAAACAAAAAACGCACACCCAGGGAGCACATGAACGTCACCAGGAACCATAAAATTGTTCTGTTTACTGTTCATCTGATGGCCAATAAAATCAACCTTATCAACAAGAAACACTTCCAGTGAGGATTTATCAATTCTCTCCAAGCTAATAAGATGACGAATCACAAAAACTCACATTTTGGAGGTGATGAGGGGTAATCATCCTTGAACAACATCCGCAGTTTGAACAAACCTCCTTCCCATGGCGTCTGAGAGGAGAAAGAATAACAATTACCATACCAGGAAAAAAAAGGATGGAGAAATAAGTTTTCACTAATTTGGAAAAAACAAGAACAGCTGCAGCCAGGTTGAGATTAAGGAGGGAAACATTTGCCATTTCTCCGTCTTTAAAGAATGTTTCCTAAAGTAATTATTTTTGCAATTCCTGGATTCAGTGAAAAATAGATCTTTAAGACATTCTTCAGTTATTTTGAGCAATATAACATGCAAGAGCTCCACATTTCCATTTATTACAGCTTACCCCTTTTTTCCCAGGAATAGCACATTCCCAGTTCATGAGATTCATGGTTCCATCTGGATTTTTTGTGGGCACGGCAACAAATCCCTGGGAAAGAACGAATGAGGCAGATGGAATTTAGATAGACTTTGCACAGAAAGTTATGATGAGAAACCTCAACAGGTGCATGATCTGAGATGGGACTTACAAAAGGATGGTCCTTCCGCCACGCCTTGCGCTCCTGTGCAAGCCGGCTCAATGCAATGCCTGACATTTTTGGACTCCTTGAAAGAACAAAATACGGTATTAGAAGAATTATTTACTTGTTTGCAAAAAATTATACTTTATATTGCTGAAATGTAGTAATGTTATTTGTCAGGATCTAAATTTTAAAGAATAAGAGGCTTGTGGGATAAATTTAAGCACTAAAACAGTTAACAGTTTACCTTAAACTTCTACTAGACTCGGTGTGAAGCAAAGTAAACACCATTAAGCAACAATACCTCATAGTTTTGATCCATTTATCTTCACAATTTTACTGCAGATCATTGAATAAGTCCCCCCCTAAAAAATATTTGATTGATTTCCTTGTATAATATAAATTCTAGTGGATTGCAAACTAGCATCAGGTAAAATTAGTAAAAAAAAAAAAAAAAAAACACTTGTGTAGAGTTCAGCATTTCTTCATTACTTTTTTTTAACGGGCTAAAAGTCTGTACAAGTGATAGTATCTGTACCTTCTTTCTACCAGTTTATGGTTGTAGTTGGATACAAGTTATCATCAAGGATAACTGCTTTGATGTCTCTCAAAGCATTAAAATAAAACACGCCGTTTACAAGCATTAGATGAATCTCTTAACCGTTGTCTATCACTTAAGTTAATAAATGGGCTGTTTGTGTTGGCCTTTGGGCAGAGAACCTAAGAAAGCAGCATTTTATCTGGCATGTCTGGAAGGCTAGCATAGTTAGCTTGTGCTAATAACTGAACAGGAAATGCTTTCCATCGCGCTGAAAGCTTGAAAGAATCCAATACGACCTTGTCCTTAAACAGAAAACCACTACAGAGCTGTGTTGGAGTGTTTTGTTCGCTCTTAAATAACAAAAAACTGACCGCGAATGTTAAATGATTAGCATGCTAACCTATTAGCTCAATAAGCTAACTCATGTGCGCCAGAATCGCGCTACATCCCAACAGGCGCAGTTAGCGTCTGCCATGGCCTGATGCAGCAAAAAAAAATGCGCAAGTGTACTTGATTTAGACAATTTTGAATATGAGGAAAGTAACCGCCACTGTTTACCCGGCGCTAAAAAAACAACTATATACTGTTTTAGTCGGATTTTATCAGAGAAAAACCTTCACGGATGTAAACTTGTCATGAGCCATTAAAGAATAAGGACAAAGAGGCGCACATTTATGCGTTACCAAACTAGCGAAAATGGCGCAAAGTGAAAGGGTAAAAATATATCGATACATGACCGGAAAATCCAGAGAATAGCCATCGATGTCGGTTCCTACCTCTCTCGGTGTGGCTGTACAGGCTCTGCTTATTAAGCGAAATGAATTAATCGTCCTCGAATCCCGTTAAATCTTGTAAAGTTTCCCTCCCGAAAAAATCCACCCGCTCCGAGTCGAGCCTCAAACAGCGACGCCAAGCTGTTACCCACCCCGCTCACTTCCGGTTTGGCCTAAATGCTCCCTCTGAGGACATGTTTTCACTTTCTATGTTGAATAGAATAGAATAGAATAGAATAGAATAGAATAGAATAGAATAGAATAGAATAGAATAGAATAGAATAGAATAGAAAATCCCTTTATTGTCCTACAATGGGGTAATTCTGGTGTTTACAGTAGCAAAAATATTATAGAAAGATGTCTCACACAAATGTTGACCTTAGAAAAATTTATAAGAATAACATACTAGTGAAGAGTTAAAAGATAAACAATAAAATACTGCACTGTAAAGGGTTTTAACAATATAAAAACTGTGCAACTGGAGAATCAGAATCAGAATACTTTAATAATCCCAGAGGGAAATTACTTTTGTTACACGCTCCAGTTACAGTTTTATATAACACTCATCCAACTATACAATATAATAAAGATAAAAAATAAGAATAAATAACCAATATACAGCTATGGAAATTTTTTACAATAATGGATATTTAAAAATAGCTGAAACATCAGAGATATGCAAAATGAAAGCAGCATGTTATTTAACTGACTAAGATAGAAACTGTGCAAATTCAGCATGAGTGTAACAAGTTATTGAGGTTGTTGGGAACACTGTTGGTTATAGAGATATAGAGCTATTGGGAGGAAGGATGTGTGATAACGCTTCTTGGTGCGTTTAGGGTGCAGCGGTCTGTCACTGAAGGAGCTCTCCAGTTCTGCAACAGCTTAATGCATGAGGTGGGAGACATTATCCAACAGATATGGTAATTTGGTTAGGATCCTTTTGTTTCCCATCTCCTGCATTGAGTCCAGAGGGCATCCAATCATAGAACTGGCCTTCCTGATCAGTTTATCCAGCCACTTTCTCCCACTGCTCCAACAGACAGCTCCATATAAGATGGCTGATGCCACAGCAGAGTCAAAGAAGGTTTTTAGGAGAGCCCCCTAAAAACCTAGAGCCCACCCAAACATCCTAGGATAATGATGTAGGTGATGTTTGTGAATTCATATTTCATAGGAAAGAATGGTAAAAATACACCAGATACAAAAGTATTTGCCTTTTCTAAAAGCATAAAAATGTGACAGAGATTCTAATTATTCTGCATAACATGTTTTACCTACTATTTTGTAAAATGTTTTAAATATTTTAAAATAGTTTAATTGCTCATGGTTTCGGTCACTAAAAAAATTCTGCATTTTTCAACCCTGGTCCTCAAAGCACACTGCCCGGCATGTTTTGGATGTTTCCCTGCTTTCACACTCCTGCTGTCAATTGTTAGCATATTATAAGTCTTTGCTGAACAGAAGTCATCTGGAATCAGGTGTGTTGAAACTGAGAAACACCCAAAATATGCAGGAAAGTGTGCCTTGAGGAACAGAGTTGAAAAACACTGATTTTAATGCGCAGGGTTTCTCGTTGACGCCAAAGCTGGGTGGGGTTCTATCTTGTTCAGTATATCATCTTTGTTGCGAGCCGCAGACCGTTAACCTAAACAACTATTTATTAAACCAAAAAAAGAAAGTCTATTGTGTTCACCCGCGAAAAATTTTTTTTTTTTCATTTTGACGATGCGTAATATTAAATTATGTCACAAACTAGTGTAATGAATAGTTTAAAATATTGGACATTTGAACAGGCGTTTTCCAGACTACTATGAAATTAAAATGAGTTCTAACGACATGACACTAGAGGTCGCCCTTTGCTACCACGAATTTAGTGATGAGTCACAGATTAACTTTCTTGCGGGAAAAATAACTTCTCTCAGGATTTACTTCTGATTTTTTTTTTTTTTTACATGTAGTTGTCAAAGTACAAAGGGATTTTCACATTTGCAATGAGATGAGCAATGTTTATTACATTTTTAAAATATGTGTTTAATAATTCATAATACAACAAAAATGTTGCTCGTTTGCCTCCTGACGCTTTATATTTACCCTACTATACAATTCAGTTTATTTATATAGCACAAATTCACAACACGTCATCTCAAGGCATGTTACAGTTCACCAGATCATCCAGTCAGATTGATTCAAAGTTTTCTATCTAAGGAAAACCAGTTGATTGCATTAACTAATTGACTCCTCAGCAATTCCTCATGGTAAGCATGCTTGTAGCGACAGTGGAGAGGAAAAACTCCCTTTTAAG
>NW_015150709.1:972192-1030945 GCF_000732505.1 Cyprinodon variegatus
GGTCGACTGGGGTTCAAGGAGACAGAAGCAGAGATACAAAAAGCAGCTGTAAAAGGCGGCCCCGTCCAGGAAACACACAGCCGGGCAGACGAGCTCTGAGCCAACTCCCATCTCAGAGGATGAAGAGAGCACATCCAGCAAGTCACAGTCAGAGAATGAGGACTACACTGGAAAACAGGCCATCTCTAACATCTATAAACAAAGGTGTTTATGGCAGCATCACAGCTGATATTTCTCTCCAGGAAAGTGTCACCGCCAATCAGGAACAGACGAGGCGAAGCTACTATGAGAAAAGGCAGAGAGAGCAGAACATTAGCGATTAAACTAACAGATTCTGCAGAGTGGAGGAATAGAGATAGAATGAAGCATAAAGATGAAGTAGGGCTCCCTATGTCCTCCAGAAGTCTAAGCCTATAGCAGCATAACTATAGAGATAGCTGAGTGTTTACCACTGAATAAGATTTCTAAAAAGATTATAAAAACAGTGTTGAGTTTCTAAAACAACAATGTGGAAACAAAACTGTCAATATAAGTAAATTAATTCAAAAATTCAACACCTCAAGGTGTTTTTTTTAAAGCTTCTATAGGCCTATTTTACATATTTTTTATCCTTGAGCTCTGGTATCACTACTATATATACACACCCTTCTTTTTTCAAACATTCATCAGCACCATCGATAGAATCCCACTTATTTGAGACGGATATTGGCCCCACTGCCTTCCTGTGATTTTATTTGCATAAGTGAACAGAACATGATGAATCTTTACCTTAGACATCAACTGGTGTTTATGAGTGGTTTGGTAATTTACCCACCTCAGTACAAAAAAACTAAATAAAAGCACAGTTCCATCTAAAGTGACCCCATAGAGTGTACTGTTCCTGTTTTGCTGAGGGCATTATGTTGGAAAGTTATTTTTTCATCACAAACATGTCACACCCAAAGTAATATTTTGGCTTCTGTAATCGATAAGATATTATCCACAAAGTTTTTGCAGATGAGCTACAGCCATGCATTTATATTTTTATTTTCTTTTTAGGAAGAAACATTTCCTGTTGCGAAACATAATCACCAAAACGTAATTCAATGACCACAAGAGTTTCTGCCTTGTATTTTCATTAATGTTTGGATAAACGCATGTCAGTAAGTTCAGTATAGTCCAAAGTTTTATGGACTTCTTGTATATGCATCTCTCCTCTATAAATTTCCTGCTCCTTTTTTTCCTCATGTTTATTTTGTTCTCTCTCCCTTTTAACCCTGCTATACAATTTTCTTCCCTAAATAATTTTAAAATTAAAGAAAAAAAAAGGAAATTACCTATTCCTGACTGATACCTTAATACAATTAGATCCTTTATGTCTGCAAACAATGACTTAGTTTTAATGTCAGATGTGTGGCATGACTGCATATACAATATATTTTGATTATTTAAAAAAAAAAGCTTGCAACAAAGTTACAGCCTGATGAGAATAGATGGATAGATAGATAAGATAGAGATATGAATACCCACTCAATGTTAAAGTCAATGTTCTTTTTTAATGAAGGGGTTAATTGCATTTTTCTCCCAACATTTTAATTTGCGCAGAAATAAGTCATGTAATTCAGGCTCCAACAGAGTGTCCTATTCTTATGAAATTGGTTTTTGGCAATTAAATAAAACCTGTGCACTTTAATTCAGCTTGCTGCTGATTAGAGATCTTGATTCCTTTTTTTAATATTTTACTCGCCCCAAACACACACATTTTCATTTTACCATTTATGTGCACACACTGAACACAATACTAACTAACAACTGTATATATATTTGCACATTATCTAAAAAATTACAGATACACTTAAGCAGGCTGTTGGCCTTTTCCCTTTGAGGGAAGATCGAAGTATTTTTCTCTGAATGATAAAAAAGGAGGCAGCTTCTTTGATCGAGGTATTTTTTTAAATCCAAAATAAATAAAATAAAGATTCTAACTTTATTTCTGCATGAAAGGTCATGCAAACTTAAAAGAAGAATTTTATTAAGACAGATTTTTTAAAAAGAAGGCTTTTGGTTGACTTTTTTTTTTTTCTTCCATTTTTATACTTGTGATCAAAAGGCAATAAAAAAAAGATCTGTAAATGAATAAATCCTGCCATTCAATGGGAAATTGGTAAATTTCAGACTCTAGGTTAGTGTAACTGGAATGAAATATGAAGAAAATATCCAGTTTCTGGGATTAAAAGCTTAAAAGAATCTCCTTTCAGCTTGTAGGAATGTCTTAGAAATAAAAGTGCACAGCCAGTTATGAATGACAACTTTTTTATTGGATTTATTTATGCAAGACCATATAGATCTCTTATCCCCTCATACTTAGTTTGTACATTGTTAACATTGCATAAGATCATATAGAAGTGATCCATGTAGTGATATGAGAACCATGTTCATTGATGCAACTGTTAAGTTTGAGGGGGGGGGAAATGACACATTCATTCCTATTGATTAAAAATGTGATCATCAGTCATGCATTACAGTGATCTGTGGTTAATGACTCCAATGCAAAACAAGCTGGGCACTTAAAAATATTAGGCTACAGATTTAAGGAGTTGGTCCAACAGATGAATGACTATTAATGTTGGATACTAAAAAAACAACCTGTGAGGAGAGCATTAAATGCAAAACGTATGTGGGGATCAAAAACCGCATAGCAGAATATAATCAGAGTTACAACCAAGCCAGGCAAATTAAACATAACATACTTTTAATCACTAAAGATATATATATCAAAACTTACTGGCTTTAGCTCCGAGTCAAAATGAGTTACATGACATAATGAAATTCTGCTATGGGAGGAAACGTGGAAAACAAAGAATGCTCTCAACACGGGACAAACAACTGGCAGTTAGGAACAGAGAGAACAAGTGTTTCATCACTAGTTTGCATGTCGGAGTGATAATCCAGGGAGTGCTAGCTGCAACTGGTGACATCACACAAGTCCAAAGTGGGTCGACGAAGTTTAAAAGGGAGTGCAAGACAGTAGTAATTGGAAGGCTTCAGAATACTACAGCAAATGTAAACATAGCCTAGCTCTGGCAGGAAAAGTCCAGTCTACTTTGATTAAAACCTCTTTGCAGATCTCGACTTTTGCACTTTTAAAAGCCCTTGTGTGTTTATACATGTGTTTATATATTTATATTTAAATATTTCTATGTCAAAAAACATGCATCCATACTCATTCTGAAATATAAAAACTGGTTTAATCAAGTGTTTGTGTGAATGTGATTAAATGGAGGTTGGTGAGTCGTTACAAGTCTATATACATAAAGTGTGCCAGCATTAAGAAATGTTTACTTGTCCCTGACACTAAGATCAATGTCTAAATAAGCATAAGACATTGGATTTTGGTCACTGGGAAAAAAAAGGCAACACTAAATGATTATTTGTGAATAAAATATCCAACCTATCTTATATATATATATAAAAAATTAACACATCAAACTTAAAACAACAAAGGTTTTCTAAAATGCAGTATTTACATTACAGGCCTTAAGCAGAGTGCACAGTCTTCCACTGTAGTGCTTCTTATCCTGTTTATGAAGCTGATAATTTTAACTGCTCGATATCACTCAGAAGAAAAATAATGTTTTTAAATGTAACAGTCAATTTCATAGCCAGCCAAGTATAGCTTTGTTATTGGTTATCAAAATATCTCAGAGAAAGGAATCCTAAATCAGCATCAGCAAGTCAACATCACAATCCGCTTCATTTTTTTTAATCTTTAAAACCAAAAATCCAGTATAAACAACCTCCCTTTGAAGTCGTGTTCTCTATACAGTGTACAAAACGTGCAGCTTTTTCTTAAAATGATTTAAATATCAAGCTGGAGTTTTTGCTATTTACACGGAGACTAAATCATGTTGATATGAAGGGAGTCCTTCACCTCCGCCTGAAACGGTTCCAGTCCATCCGCAGTGTATTTTCTCCTCAGGAAAAATGAAGGACGATCCCTTAAGCACTAAAAGAAACAACTTAAAGGGAACTCTGATATCACTGGAGTGAGGAAAAGAAAACATTTACCCTAACTTTCTTCAAGAGGTCAATAATCACTGAATAAAAAAATATTCCATAAAATAATTCACATTTCAATAATTTTTTTTTTTTTTTGGCAGTTCATTTCAGAATTATACATACTAGCAAAATTAAAGTACTCCTCTAAACCCCACAGTTCAAGGTATGCTACAAAGTACTCTTTCTGACACATCTTCGTATTTTAAAATGTTTTGATTTGTTAAAAACAGAAACTATGAAGGTCCTGATCCTGTAGTACAAACATGGGCCGGTCAAAAGTATTTTAAAATCTCATGTAACTCTGTTTCTAAGGTTTGAGTTCACCTGAGGTGTGGAGTTCGCATTTATGACCTGTGCACTGTTGGTCAGCTGGCTGAAAGCAAGCAAATAGATATTAGTCTAGCAGTATTTCAGGTTGTTTTAAAAATATATCTGCAAGCTGTAAGCAGAATGTCTATAAAGCAGCAGACTGCAGTATAGTTATCAGAAGATATAGCCTAATTACTCAGCTAATGTTAGCTTGTTGTTGCGTTTACCTTATGAAGAGCAGATTAAGAATAGTGGACTCGATAGGCGCCTTAATTAGGGGGTCGTTTATTTAATATTTTAGCTTTTATGCATCATAATTAAGCCAAGACATTTGTATAAATAATGGTAATCTGTTTGAAATAAGAGCAGCTGGATCAGATTAGAAATTTTTGTTTAATCGCATGTATCCTTAAACTGATCGTCTTACACTTCTACCGGCCCTTGCTTTTACTCAATCGCCCTTAAACTGATCAAGAACTGATGCGATATCCCTAGCGGACTCCCCAATGTAAGAGGGGAGCTTTTAGGTATTTTGCTGCTTGCATCACAGCGACGTTTTCACTAACGGATGGGAATAGAGGAAAAAATAAATAAAATGAACCACCGGGACCCTGGTGATCACAGTTGTCTGTTTAAATGTTCAAAATCTTTGGATAGACATTTTGTCAGGTGATTTTTTTGTATCCGATAGGTTGAATTAGCTCATTATGGTGTAAAAGCACAATTCCCTTCTTGATGCCTCCAAGCATTGATTTCATGTTTTGATACTAGGAGTTATTAAAAACCACTCTGATCCCTTACAAGACCCCAGAGTTGAACGATATTACAAACCCATTAGATGACCCTGAGTGACTAATTGGCCCTATGTGATGATGGCCATGTTTCATAGCATAAAACATTAGTAGATTACAATTCCTCACTTGCAGATAAGAAAAAAAAAATAAAATAAAATTCAAAATACTTGCCGCCAATTCAAAAAAAGAAAAAGAAAAGGTCCAGTTTAAATGTACAGGCACGACTTGTCAGTAAACAGACTTATTTACATCAAGAAATAAAAAATAAAAAGTGGAGGGAAGACAAATAAATGCACACACCCCCTCCCCGCACCCTAAATCTCCATTGTGCTCAACGCTCTTCCACAGATATGATTCGGCTGCATCATTAACACCTGGAGCTCCTAATACTGAGTGCTTCTCACATCCGGGAGCCTCGTTCCTGAAGAATCTGAAAACAAACATAGAAATCAGTCAAATAAAGTAAAATCTGGACGAACATCCATACTGGTTATGATCCAAAAGCAACAAATATGAATACTAAACATTTGTCCCTGACACTTTATTTCTCTACCAGATATGAAGACACTGAAGAGGTTATCAAGCAGAAAATGCTAAGGAATATGTGAAATACAAGCATTTCAATAGAAAGAAACCATCCCCTCAAAACAAGCTAAAGTGTAGCTTCAACCAGAAAATAAGAAAAGAGAAGCAGCTATATTTGTCCTGCTTTTTAATTTTTAATCATATTTAAAATTTTTACTTCTTCCCTTAAAGTCTGAAGCTGAAGGAAGGCTCTCAGTTGTTGATATAGACAGAAAATATACACATTTTTAAGTCTTTTAAAGTTTTCATATTTCCACTTTTATTGGAGTATATATATTTGAACATTTTAAAAATGAATTTATAAAGTGTTATATATTTTTAAGCTATTACGTATAGTGCAGGTTATTATTAAACAATAATTATTTTCAATATTTCAGAAAGCAAAAGTATATAAATTAAAGTGAAATATTTCCATTATTCTAATATGCAAGAAACAGAATTTTGGGTTTATAATTACCTCATTTATAAGTAAATGAGAAAAGCTGGAAATGTTTCTCTTAATGTAAAATAAATCTACATTATGTTAAAATTCACTGTCTAAGAACAGGGAGGGAAAAAAATGGAGGTTTTCTCCAAATCCTCCTATTTTAAGGTATATAATTTTACCTCAGATAAACACACCACTGCTGCACCATTTAAAGCACCCTTTCCTGTCTATGTCTGCCTCAGAGGGCTTGATTCAGAAGTGCAGCAGTCTATGATTCAGAGTGCCCTCCATTAGACGAAGCTGCAAGTATGTCAATAATTATAAGGGTGGGAAAGGAATGGATCTCTTCCCCTCTGGTCTCACAGAGAGCTTCACCTGAAGTTAAACATCTGGTATTTGATCGCCAAGGCAGCAGATTTCCAGCCTGTATTCTGATGCTTCCCATTGCTGGAAGCATTCAAACTGAGCTGAACCAGAAGCGTCTCTAGGACGGTTTATGTGGGGAAAGTGAGGAGGTTTGGTGAGAGGGGAATAAAGAGACCGGTGAGCAATCAAAGAGTCAACAAGGGATAATATTATTCAGTTCATTTCCAAATCAGTCTTCCAGTCCCTGATCTCCACGAGGAAACACAAAGGAAGGCACCTTATAAAACCAATAGAGAGAACAAATTCTAAGTATGGAGAGGAGGAATAAAAAAATAAAAAAAAAACACAAAAAAAGGAACTAGTTTAAGTGCTGAAACTATAAGGTATAATGGGGAATTTTACAAACTGGTCATACCCAAATAGCATTTATTAAAAGTACATCCTACATGTTTTTGAAGTGCAGACCTCTTGGTTTTTGGTGATAAATGTCTAAACTATAACCACAGGAGTAAGGAAAAGAGGTTACATCAATAGGACGAGGTATGTTGAAGCTATGGGTGACTTTTTTTAATGAGACAAGTCCATTCAGCAGTGTTTAAAATTCGGTTGTATGCATTTTACCATTAATGGAACCATAAAACATTTTATCATGTAGGGTATACATTTCTTCCAATAAAACTTTTTTAGAGAAGGGGAAAACAAGCAAGTGTGTAATATTCCAAGGTGTGAGCTGACGTCTCCCAAACAAGTGGCTCCTACATCCTCCACACCACAACATAAAGTCAAGGATGACCTCTGACCATAAGTCCCATCCATCGTTTAATGCTCTTCTCCTTGCCTTCCACCTCATGTCAATCGTTTATTTTTAAACATCGCTCCTGCAGAACTTAAATAAGAGTGGGCATGTGCAAAATGTTTTTTATAGAGGTAGTTTGTTTTTCTCTACAGGACAATTCGTTTGACTGAGAAATTCTGTTGGGCCTGTTGTGATAGCAAGCTAAGACGGAGGTGAAAACAAACACACCCAACATAGCAACCAGGACCTCCAGTAGATCCTTAGATTTTCTTAGAAAATGACTTTAATGTTTTTATTTCTGATTTTATAAACAAAAAAAAAGGGGTTACTCTTTAACCATTTAATATTCTTTTTCTGTGGATTATTAGGATCTAAAGCAGCCCTTACATGCCTGTAACTGACACATGTTGGACATTTGTGATGCAAATTTGGGTAGAAAAAATAATACTTCATATGGTCATTATTTTAAAGAAACAACTCTTATTGAATTAGAATGGGAGGCATAATTTGACTAGTAGAACTGTTTTCTTAAAGAAATGTTAATTAACCTCCATATAAACCCATTATAGGGTATTCTTTTTGAATTTTGAACAGGAAGGAAGAATGAGAGAAAAAGAAAAAAGAAAAATATTTTCATGGGTGTAACATCATGGTGTCACAGCTCGCTCATTTCCTTACATCACGTGATTGTGTCCTACTATTCTAGGTTCAGAGCATACATTATCCATTTTTCGTAGCGTTCAAAACATTTCTCTAGTTCCAGTCTCAAGAGATAAGTCAGTGTCTCCATATTATAGATTTCTTTTACACTTCCCCGTAAGGTTGGAGGGTCAGTTTGTAGCCATCTCCGGGTTATAGCTTTTTAAATACATATCATAAGGATCTTTAGCAGATAAACGTGTTAGTGAGGAATAGATTTAGGTATTTAATAAAGGAATAGTGCATTTTCACTCCGATAATCTTACATGTTCCATTGGTTACTTCCCTCCAGTATGGTTATATTTTTGGACAATCCCAAAAGACAAAAAAAATGATCGGCCATTTTGGTACTACATTACCTCTAAAGATTACAGGGTTCTCTTTAGCATTTCAAAACGGTCACTGCTACACAAAGATTAAACCTAAGTTTTTATCAGATTGTTGCCTTAACTTGCATACAGTACAAATAGGAAGGTCAATGTGTTTAAATCACCATTTCCAGGGCTGTTATGTTTATTATAAGTCAGTGCATTGGCCTAATTCCAGTTTCTTTTTGAAAACTTTTTTGTGTAGCCGTCATTTTTTCTGAAACCTTAAAGAACATGTGAGACCTTGCCAATAGCTGTACCGGTCCGGAGCTGCTCTGTCCTAAAGCTCCTGCATTAAAACTACCGGATTAAACAGGTTAGACACTGGGTCAAATTAAACATGACATAAATCCTCCCTGAAGTTCACTTCAATTAAAAATGTGTGTTT
Source organism: Cyprinodon variegatus (assembly GCF_000732505.1). NCBI lineage: Eukaryota > Metazoa > Chordata > Actinopteri > Cyprinodontiformes > Cyprinodontidae > Cyprinodon > Cyprinodon variegatus. The sequence goes on from NW_015150709.1 coordinate 980,963, forward strand.
GTGGTTTAGTAGTGAAGCTTAAGGAAGCAGGGAGATGGTAATAAAGCAGATGTTTCACATAGTTATACATTTTCTTCTCCTTTACCGATACTAAACCTCAGATTTTTTTACTGAATAAATTTATATTCCTAAACCAATTTTCTGTAAGGATTTTCCAAATAATAAACCATAGTTACAGAGAAGTAAACATCCAGCACAGACTTTACTTCACCATTTCACCATCCTCATGCTCACCTTTGCCTTCTCGCTGGGCTCACTGTTGGTCCCGTATGATTGATTGTGTAACTCCTTGGAGACCACACACAGGAACTCAGCTTGGTCTTCGTTTCCGTAGTTGTAAGAGGAGCCGATACTGACGAGCTAGGAGAAGATGAGAAAAACAACAAAAAAAACGCAAAAATAAGATGTTAGCCCAAGATGGAAGACTACAAATGTAAACAATGAGCAGAGAAAAAACTGTAAAGACCTGTGAAGTTAATTAAACTATTAACTGTCCCAAAAAAAAAGCATCCACCCTGAGCTTCCCTGTAATCTGGCAAAACGTCCATTGAACCCGTTTTTTCCTCGTTATGTCAGAGAACCACAATCTTCCAGAAAATGGGAAGGAAAAATGAAAACATATTGTGCCCTAAACTTGGAACTAAAAATCTATTTCTTTTATGCTAACCAGCTTCCTTTTGCCCCGAGGATATAAAGGATGCCCACATAATGATGCCATCATCACTGTGCTTCATGATGCTCTCAAAACATCACCACCTTACTTGCTCTTTGAACATGGCTTATGGTAAACTAAAAAAGAATATTTTAGAAGCTTTCTATCAACAGTGAGCAGCAATCATGTTCAAAAGATTAGAAATAAAAAAAAATAAAAAAAAAACTATTACAAATTGCAGCCATGATTTTTAAATGGGGATATATTTTTAGATCTAGCTTTTCACTTTATAAATGAAGATTGGTCCATCTTTTAAATCCTCCCAAAATTAGAGAAGCACCGGTATAAAAGTTTTCCTCTAAGTGCTTCTAGATCACATCTGAAGTTCCAGCCTTCATATAATTACTTCCACTGAAAGCAATCACAAAAAATTTTATTTTATGACCCGTTACCTTTATAAAAGTGGAGCACCATAAAATGTGATTCACTAAAGAGGAACCAAACAAAGTAAAGACACAGACCAGCATTCATGAGACAAAAATGCTACGATCAGCACAGAGCTACTGAGAGAGGAGAGACGGAGGGATTTAGCCATGAGCAACATGCTGGGTGAAAATTATTCAAAATATGCCAGAAGAACAAGCAAATGTTTGAAAAGCAGCAACCACAAAGGCAAACGCCTCTGGCCAGTATTTACTACATGTAGATTGATAATTTAGGATTTTCCCCACAGCTACAAGGGAGAGACATTTCGAGGAAAAACACCTTTTATTGAAAAAACCTTGAGCTGTATTTGAAAACCAAAACAGGTTCTGAATCCATATCCATTGCTCTATAACATCCACTGTTCCTGTCATGAAAAACACAAGACAGCCAATAGTCATGTGATCCTTGAAAGGACGCTGCATTCAAGCAATCAGAAGCTCCTGCTGTGGCCGAGTGTGCTGCAGACTGCATGCATCCCCGCCTGTACCCAGGTGTGCATGTTCAGACATGCATCGCCTCATTACGCCCTGCTGCCAGATACTTGTTGTTGTGAAGCAGCTTCACTGATGTTCAGCATCAACAAGGCAGAAAAGAACCAAATATCCTCACCTTCCTAACGTTACAAACTCCTGTTGTAAATCTAAACTTTTTGTTTTAATTTAAGAATAAGGTAATAGAAGCTATTTTGAGAAGATATTCTGCTGAGATTCTTGTTTCAAATCTGACCTGAACATCTGCTTTAGACGGATCGACCGATTACAGTCACTTCTAAAAACACACCAATTAATTTCTTTTAAAAGGTCGACTTCCATTGATAAAACTCACCTTTGTTAGCTAAATTAAAGTCAACCCAGAACAGTGATTGGTCTTTTGTAACAACCTGATAATAAATAAAAACAAATTTGAATCACAGACATGAACAAAGGTGTCAGGTTTTCTTTGCTTCATCAGTGAGCAAGCAGAACAAATGAACACAGAAAAGAACTGGCTCCCAAAAAACAAAAACAAAAAATCAACAGCTATGTGTCTACTTGGGACAAACAATGGCCAAAGGGGTGTGTATGGACAACATGGGGATCATGCAGTGACCAGCCCGTAAACACAGAGTTGTGGGACACACCTCTCCGCTGTTGTTTGGCAAAGTAGACTCCTCTCCCTTCACCTCCCTTGACACAATCAGCAGATACTCTGACTGGTGGGCCCGCCCGTAACCTATACTGACAAGCTGCAACGACCAATCAGAGCACAGAAAGCATGCCCGGATCATGTATGCATGGAAAAAAAAAAAACTACTGAAAAAAAATAAAATAAATCCTTGATGCTGTTCAGCCTTTGGTTTGTTTTTATGATAAGGATCACATTTCAGTTGGACTTCTTGGGTTAATGTTAGCAGAGCAGGATGAAGGGGAACGTTCATGACAGAAGGACTGCTGCTCAGACCCAGAGGGAAGAGTTTTACCTGCTCAAACTTCCAGCCGTCAGACATGGTGGACACCATCTGTGTCAGCTCCTCCTCCTGGCACTGCAGCACCCGATACACATGCTTTACTGGAACCTAAAAGGAAATAAGGACACGTAAGTATCGGGCACAGCCATTGAAGGACTCAACCACACAAAGAAGAGTGAAGGAGTCTGAATCCCTGAATTATGCCATTCCCGCTCGGAGGATGGAGGATTATGGCTGGAAAGAAGCGGATTTTATAGAGCTATAACTCTGCACCCAGCAGCATTTCTCTCTCTTTGCCTGCAACTCTTCGCAATGCCTTGACACCAAAGCCCGAATAAAAGACTTAATCTGTCCAAAAAACTTAAATACAAAAGAAGAGATGCGGTTTTGTCTGATTACAAAGTAGCTTTCCTTTCACAAAACTCGCCCCTGTCCCTGGAATATCCCGTCATCTCAGCTCACTGGGCCTGCTGAACTCAACCTGCTCTGCTGTATATTAGAATGCATCTTTGCATATTAATAACTTTTGTTTGGGCAGGTTAAAGCATTTTGAGATAAAACTATTCAAATATTGTGTATTTCATTTTGTTTTAAACTGGAGCCATCAGTGAGTCCAACTTTATTTTAAGATGTGAAAAATTTAACAGGGTTTGAATTCCTTTGCAGTACAACAACAGCAGCAGGATAAAACTGTTTGACTCATGTTGTGGCTCTAGGCTTGGGTATTTATAATCAAGAATCAATCAGAACAGGCTCGAGTCGACTATATCAGTTTTACCAGAATCGTTCAATTTAGTTTCAATGCCCACTCCACAGACCAGAAATAGAAGCTGCTGGGGTGTGCTTTGGTGGCGCAGTGGTTAGCGCACATGACCCATGTGTGGAGGCCTTAGTCTTCGACACGGGTTGCCTGGGTTCGAATCTGGCCTGTGGTCCGTTCCCGCATGTCTCTTTGCCCCTCTCTCATTTCCCCTTTCCTTATAGCCTACTGTCCAGAAAAAACAATCCACTAGTGCCGTTAAAACTAAAAAAAAAGAAATAGAAGCTTCCTAATATCAGCGGAGAGGAAACCGCAGCATTGTGTGCAAAACCATTTATTTTTGATGCAGCCTTTAAAAGGCTGGCTAAAAGTGAAATAAAAGAAGATCAGTAGAGATCAGAGATTATTTTACCCAATGGACGGCACACGGCCGACATAATTCAGCACTATCAAACTCTGATAGACTCGTCTTTGACCACCGGTGTTGTGCCAAGGTTGGCTCCCTGAGGTTGTTCCTCCTCTAAACTCGTAGCGCAACTTCCTCTGGGGTAACCAGAGCCTTCTCCGTACTATCGTCTAATTTTACATCTTAACAGGTACCGGCGTCATTTCCTACACGTTCTGGTTCAAATGAAAACCCTTTTTAACGCAGATCTGCAGAACTTCTTAATAATTTCAATCGTAATCTTATCCATTATTGATTTTAGTTCATTTGAAAACCGTTTCATTTAATGAAGCCCGTTAACTGAATGACTGAGTACAAAATTGCCTTGTTTTCCTGTCCATAAAAGTCCAATTTTACTACTTCCATGTCTATTTGTGTGGAACCGAGGTGCAGTACATGACGCTGAGGGTAGAAACTCTCAGGATGACTGTGCTGCTTTTTCCATCAGCTCAGATACTCAGTCTAGAACAATCCACAGTCAGGATTAGTTAAATAAAATTAAATACTTTTATATGGCACACGTACCTGAAGCATCAAACAATGGATACATGTAAATGTGTTTTAATGAGGTTTTAAACAAAGTGCCATGTCAAAGTTCAAGTGTGAAAATTCATAAGATTACATTATTCATAAGTTTGATATTTATATGCTGTTGTAACTTATCATAATGTTCACACCAAGTTAGACGTTGAAGGAATTAAATTCAATTTCATCAAGACAGGTAATTTAGGTAACTTCTTAAAGAATTGGAATTGATAGGAACCAGAATCAAAGCGAGGACTCTGACTCGTTTAAATTCAAACGATGCCTGATCCTGGTTTTCAAAATGGTCGAAAATATTAGATACCTGTGATGTTTTGCAGTCACGTTCCCTGATCTTGTCCTTGATGAGTTTTATTAATGATGTGATGTTGTAGAACTCGGCTTCTTCTAAAACACCTAAAAACAGAAAAGCGTATCTTGATTTTAGACATGTGCATCCACTGAAACGCTGCTCTCCCCAGGGAGAGGGCAAGAAAAGCAGAGTTAAAGGCTGCCTCTACAGACGGTAAGACATTACCTTCCTCTGCCAAGTCCCTGTTGAGCACCAGTTTGCCATGCCTCAAGTAGTTCAGCACTGGCCCAAAGTATGCAGGGTCTCTGTCAATGAGATAGGCACCAGTTTCATCCTGTGAAGAAAGAAAAAAACAGCCTGTTTAAGCCTGAGGAAATGCCCAAACTGAAAGGTTTAAGGGTCAAACACAGCTAGAGAAAACAACAGTTTCTGTGATTTTAACATCTAACACGGTTGAGACAACATGGGTAAACCAGGTCATACATGTGACTGCTTTGGGATGTTACTTCGGTATTCCCTCAGGCCTTTGGGTTTCATCCTGATTCCTTTACAACCGCTGGGTATTCCCCTATTTCTGTGCTGTGATTAGAGCGAGCGAGTCTCAGGGGAGGACCAGGAGAGCGAGTTAAAACAATTAGAGCAGAACAGAAAAGATTTGGAACAACAGGCGGATCCCGCTGAGGGGAGCAGGAAAAAGCACCTTGGTGTTCAACCATCTATTAGCCTGTTTTGCTCGCTTGGATGGCTAGCTTCATAAATGAATAAAATTCAGGCTTGTACAGCATCCCTCTAATGCCAAATGTTAATCAAAATGTGTCATTTAGTGAGGGAAACAAGCATCACTTTTCGTACACACAGGAAAGGCTTTATGGGCTATACCGTTCTCATTATATACACTGGGAACATGCGGCGGACTTAGCTGAGGCATAGAAGGACGTCTGTTACATCACAGGCAGACCTATGTTATGTTGCAGCATTTCAGGTCACGATCACAAATCAAACATCCAACCCTGCTCTTACTATAGAACCATTATGTTCTCAGCTCAGTAGAAAGGAGAAAACCTGAATGAAGTATTTTAAAGAACCCCAATTAAAACATAGGATTATTTGCTTTTTTCTTCACCAAAACGTACCAATTTAAATGGGGTACATGTGCAGGCTGAAAAATAGCTGTGGTTCACTTTAGATGTTTTGTCAACATAAACATTGATCATTTATCAGTTTTTACTTTTGTTATATACTTTCAGCACTTGCAAGAAAGGATCAAAAGAAAGAAGGTAATTCTACCTGTTATGCAGTAGATGTTTGTAAATTATAACTTAACACTGTTAGGTTGTATTATATAGGGAATAAATCTGTGAAAAGGTTGCTAATCATCTTGCATCTCAACATCTAATTAGCCTTCATCCAATCAAGTGTTTCCTTTACTTAAGTTATTCCTTCAATTTATCACACCATGTTTAATATGCATCAATTTGATTGCTGCTGCTGTTTTGGAAAGTTTTTATCCAGGAAGAACATTTAAGGTTACAATTAAAGAATTGAACATTATTGATCTCACATTGGAGAAATTTATCTCTGCATTTAACCAGGGAGCCAGAGTGGCAGTCTGGGGGAGTGGGGGATCGAACTCCCAATCTCAGGATTCAAAGTCCTATGCCCTAAACCCTAGGCCACCACTTCCCTACTATGTACTGTAGGTCAGCTTGCTAAGGAAATCCATTAGATTTTTACCATACTAACATAATAAAGGGAACACTGATATTGTGTTGGAACTGAAACAGTCACTCTTATAAAGACAACATTGTTACAAGCAGCAGGTCTACTCAGTGGTCGGATCCTCAGGGGTCATCTAAGGACAGATCCTTCTTACATATTGTATGTGTCACTAGAAGTGACTAGACCACGCCTAGATGACCTTATCCTATATTACATCAGCGATAATCAAAGACCTGCATTGTTTCTACAACAGTGCAGATGAATAAATTAATGAATAAATAGGAATTTATTTCAGACAATTTGACAATAACTCAACCAAATACATACAAAAGAGACTAGTTAAAATCAACCAAACCAAACACCAATTTCCAAACTAATTTAATTCAACTGAACATAAATATAAAAAAAAAAACCTCCACCAAATAAACCTGTCGGTATATAGAGCCAGATAAATGACATTGATTCATGTAAATGGTCTATTGGATCATTCCTTTTGTAGATGAAACAGATTTCACTTTTTGTTACATGAACTTTTATAAAATGTAGAGACTGGTTTTAGTCCTTAGTTATCAAATGGTGAGAATCTTTTGCCTAGCATGGACAGTGCTGAAATATATTTAAGATTTTAGAAAAGCTACATGGCCCATTTAAATGTTTAAGGGGTTAAATGTTGAACTTGTTTATTAAATATATAATGTGTCATTTCAATTCAGAATTAGTTTGCTCTATTTGCTGCATTTTCAACAGATTAAAAATTTCACATCATTATGACTTTGCCTTTAGAGTCTCACTTAAAAAATATGAAAACATTTTCATAACTTGACAAAAATGTTACTTTATAATTTTTTTATTGGCCCTATTTATTTATGATTTAATTTTGATGATGTAGTAGTGAAGCACTTTTAGATTTTTTATTTGTAAAAGTATAATAATTATAGTTTTCACAGCGAATATTGCAGGTGAGGATTTACTGCCTAAAACGACCCAAAAAGCTGCAATTTCTTATAGTTTGTATTATCCAGAGATTAATTCAACATAAATCTCATTAATCTTTCTAATAATGAGTTAAAGTCCCAGTGCAATGTCTTTTGTAATGAATCGTTAAGCCCTCTTGGCAGATTGACCTCTTTATGAAGTCAAAAATATTCCACAGGAGCCCACAGGAGCTCCATTCTCATCAGATTTTAAACTTTTTCTAGTCACAGGGGTTTAAAAATGAGTACAGGTGGACTCAAACTAAGAATGCACACAAGGCTCGACTTACACAGCCCATATGGACCGGTACTAGGTTGATTTCAACTTAATTAGATCTTAAAGCAGACATGTAGCAAGAATCAATCTTTATAAGCACCTTTATAGATGTAGTGCCTGTCAATAGTCCTCTTTAAAAGAAATATTAGGAATTTAAAGTGTCATCAACATTCCGTTTGGAGACAGCGTAGATAACAAAATATCAGTGTGATGGTAATCTAAGCATTTATGAGATGATTTAGGGGTCCGCCAACTGGTCTCCACCAACTGGCTCTAGTTGGAAAACCCCACTGACAAGTTCCTGTTCCCAGTGACAGCTAGAAACGTAACCCAATTTCAAGCCACCGGCATCAATAGCCATACAGATTTTTTTTTCTTATTTTCAAAAGCTTTATTAAACATGGCAGAGCTAGCAAAAAAGGGCAAGGGAAACTTTATCAGAAGAGAAAACAGGAATCAGATCAGGACATGGCTTGCAAAATAGAAAAGGCTGCTGTACATTGTGGATTAAATAATAAGCAATACTATCCACCCCTCTAGAGATTTGGTCATGACAGACGTCTTCCATGTGCTTAAAGTGTGACAACGCACTGCCTTTGTGGGATGCGTGGCTTCCAGAGGGCAGTCGGTGTTTACAACAGTGCTATTTTCAAAAGGTTGTGTTGCAAGAGGTTCCAACTCTAAAAATTACCTTGTGGTGCTTTAAAACACCATTTGTATATCTAATGAGTGAAGCAATGCAGTTATTTCAGCTTTGAAATTAAAATAACGTACAATAGATAACTGTATATTTCATACAGTAGAGATGAAACCGAGCTAACTCCTTACATTCATATCAGATTTTACAAAAGACGCTGAAAAGAAAAACCTAAATGCACACCCGTGGTACAGAGGAGCACCCTGATTTTCACTAGGAATCCCATCACACTATTTCACTCCAGGCATTTTGTCTTGTCACAGCATGAAAGCTAGAGTACAGACTGGAAATTACACAAACAGGTGAGATTTAGTTTCATTAAAAACAAAATCTGAAACTCCTGCATTTCAAAAGTCAAATTAGAAGCTCTGGCAAATGATCAAGTCTAACTTAATTACGAGTTTGGTACAAAGAACTGATCCGACATGAACATAAAGAAAAAAATTACAGTTTTGAAAAAGGTCAACATACTTTTTGCAGAATTTTATTTGAAATACAAATGAGCAAAATACCACAACTTCTCATTGTGTTGCATTAGGGCTGTGTGATATTAGGAAATCATGTGATATGGGATATTAATGGTAAATGTTGAAATAATCATATGACTTGTAATAAATAACCCAAAGTGTTTAGAAAAGTCAGAAGATATTTTCTGCTTTATTCTTTTATTTCAAACAGATCCCAGATAACAAGCACTTGTCCACCAACTGGAAAATAAATGAATATCAGGATTTTAATCCTTAGAAGTTCATTTTTTCAAACATCTCTTTCCACCTAGAAAAATAAAATAGTTGTATTTTCTTAACTTTATCACCTGCTTACCTTCTAAAACATTTTATGCTGCATTACAGAACAGTTTTTATCAAATATGAAGCACAAATGAGGCTTTAGTGCAGTCAATGTAGTTCTTCCCCCTATAAATACTGCTGGCTTAAGATTTATCGTGTTAAAGATAAACTTCTGATACTCTGTGGCCTTAAAATGGATTAGTACTTGAACTTTATTTATGACAAAAAAAGTCTCAACAGAATCCTAAAATAATTAATGGTAATTTTTCTCGTAGATGTACTACAGGTGTAACTATAACATTCTGGTTAAAGTAAAACTGCTCTTGCCAAGTCCTAGCTGTTGAACGCAGGGGGCTTTATTATGGACCTCGATTAGTTAATTCTTTGAAAAAAAAAAAGAAAAGAAAGAGAAAAGAAAAAGTCATATCATAGAATACTAGAAAATGTGCTTTCTTAAAAACACTTCTTGTCTCTCTTGAAATGCAAATAATAAACCAGAAATTTCCATAAGTGTCAAAAACCTAGAATTGTGTATCATTTGTCCACGCAAACCCCTGAGGGAAAAAAAAAATAAAACTAAATTAAAAAAAATAAATGATGCCTAAATTTTGACAACACACACTCACAGGTAATTCTGTTTATATTGAATATGGGCAGCAAAAACCCCACTACTAAATTTGGATTTTCATTTTTACCCTTCAAATATGATTTTTTTTTTTAAACAGCAATAAGCTGTATTTTGATTATCTCAAATGTTGTCCCCTGACGCAAAATTTCCTTAATCAGAGCAATACCTGTTCTGATTAAGAGAGCAATAGATGGTCCTTCCATGAGTGGGAAAGCTGAAAAACAAACACCTGATGATACATCATTCTGCATTTCCCTGCACCAAAAAAAACAAAACAAGAAAGAAAAAAAAAAAACTTAGTTCCTTCTTTCTTTAGCTTATGGAAAGTTCAGGGAGTTTGCTCTGCCCATGATTGGCACCAGGCAGTTTTCAGCTGGACCAGCTGAAGGTCTGACACCCAGAATAGGACACCAGCAACTGGTTCATCTCGGGTTCCCCGTCTTAATCCATCAGGAGACAACGGACATGTCGCACCAGCCGACAGGTCAAAGTAGCTTTTATTAAACGCCCACCAAAAGTGCTTAATTTCTGTGGATAAATATAAACCCTTTAACACAGTTGCATACACTAAAAATACACCTACTAAAAGTACAAGAGCTTTTAGTTTTTTTTTTTAGTCATACAAGTTTGCATGTGGGACTGAAATTTCTGCTATATAAAAAAAGCCTCTAAATAAAGTTTTCTTAAACATACACACACAGGTCTCCTCTTATAGATAAAACAAAGATGCTAGGTGTATATTCCGCCAAATTATAATTAACTTTCACTATATGGCCTCCACTAAAGTTTTGCAAAACTATTACCAGGACTCTGAAACTGAGCCATGTTTTGCAGAGAGGAACTCATGTTTAGTCCCAACAAAAGGCCTTCTCTGGAGGCCTAGGTAAGGGGTAGGAACAGAGATGGAGTGGAAGAAGGGCTGTTACAGTTAGTGTCCATTTACTGACTGAAAAGATACCTGCATGGGATCAGGACCACTGCTAAAGTCTGTGTACAAGGATCAGTAACCGCCAGCAGAACCTGAAAGCCCCAGATTCTACATCCTCCTTCGGAGCCCCGCTCCACTCATGTACGTTCTATGGAGCATTTGTGCAGTAATGTTTATCAATGAGAGCTGTTCCACATCCACGACTACTCCTCCAAACGTCTTCTCCGTCCGTCAGTCAACATACGGAGGCAAGCTATTTTTTGCTTCGCTCTGGTCCATTGGAAGCCAGCCAGGTCGACATCCGCAATTGAAAATCGCACCAAACAGGAAAAAGAACATTGAGAAGAACCAGTTTGTCAAAGTAAAATAGGGTACGACTGCTCGGTAACTACAAATTACAGCATAATTCTTATATATTCACAAAAACTAAGACCGTTTAATTAAATTATTGGATGCAAACTATTGGTACTTCAACATACATACAGTTTGTCATCTCGATCAAAATATTTATTTTATACAGGGAGGCTTAAAAGTTTCATCAAATCCAGTCACATCAACTTCCAAGAGCGCATCTTACAACTTCAAAAGAAACTTCTTAGCCCAGGCATGGATGAAGAGATGCAGATTTTGGAAGAACATACTAATTTTGTATGGTCCTAGTTATAGAAGATGTATGGGCAGAAACTGCATGTGTGATAACTGAACTTTATTGATCTCACATTGGAGAAATTAACCTATAGGATTTCAGGATTCCAAACCCTACGCCCTAACCACTGGGCCACCCTCTCTCTGGAGGCTGATGGTGAGTTTTAATTATCTATTACTAATAATATGTTAGCTGTACCACATATTCTGTACAGAACTTTGGTTCACTGTGGTTTTTTGTAAGTTCTTAAATAAATTTGGATTGGATAATATCACGCATGCTCTCCTCGAGCTCAAAGGAACTTATATCGGCGCAAGATGGGAGGAACCGCTGAGGCTGTAGGCTTTGCGTAGCGGGGCAGTTGCGGAGGATGTGGGATTTCAGGGTCAGGGTATTCCTCGCCCAGGGTTCTCATCTCAATCAACCTACGCTGTTTACCGTTGTGATTTTCCAAAGGCTGAACAAAGAAAATAGTAGACCAGACCAGACCAGACCAGTAGACCAAAAGCCTGTTAATCAGCTTTCAATTACAATCAGCTGTGCTGGATCAAGGAAACCTCTAAAACCTGCAGGACAGCAGGCCTGGAGGACCTAGGTTGGGGGTGCCTGGTCTATAGAACAAAGTGAAAAATTGAGATTATCAGGCACAAGAACGGACGGCTTAAACTAGAGGTTAAACTGTAAAAAAACATGGAAGTAGCAGTATCGTGCCAGTGGAGGTGATGCACTGCACTCAGTGGGTTGAAGAAATGAGACAAAGGACTGCCTTATAATTATAAATGGTTTCCTTATATCTGCAGTTGACTGGTAGAGACTTGGATAAAACCAAGTGATCCAATGATCTACAAAAGTGTTTTTCAGCCCTGATGCTCAAGGCCCACTGTCCCGCATGCATTAGATGTTTCTCCTCTTCAACACAGCGTAGATCCCGATGAATGCAGTTCAGTAAAGCCTGTTAAACTGCTATCATTTGATATCAGGTATGTGAAAGTTGGGAAACATCTAAAACATACAGGGCAGTTTGGTTTGAAGACCAGGATTTTAAAAACACTGACCAAGAACAAACAAAACTGGTCAAAACCTCTGTATTGAATTGACATCAAATTCATGTCAGGAAACCAACCAAATTTAATATGAACTTCAAATTCTGAAGAGCATTTATGCAATCACTGAATATACCCTGACCTCGATGTTGGCTACAGTCTAAGTGAAGATAAAAGAAGTTAAATTGATATGGATATATCATTGAATGGAATTCATATAACTGGAAATTATCTGGACTTTACTGTAACAAAAATAGTAGTTTTAGTTAAATATTTAAACAAAATAGAAACGTTACACAGTTACTTACATCTACTTAATATTAGAATGGCTTTCACTTTTTCGGTGGGGTAGGGTGGGGGGGGGCATGTACAGTATCATGAACCTTATCATTTGTCTGCAACACACAAAACATATCCTCCCACAGGAAATGCCACTGTGGCCCACCCTCTAACCGCANTATTGCTCTCTTAATCAGCAATACCTGCTGATTAAGAGAGCAATAGATGGTCCTTCCATGAGTGGGAAAGCTGAAAAACAAACACCTGATGATACATCATTCTGCATTTCCCTGCACCAAAAAAAACAAAACAAGAAAGAAAAAAAAAAAAAAAAAAACCCTGCACCAAAAAAAACAAAACAAGAAAGAAAAAAAAAAAACTTAGTTCCTTCTTTCTTTAGCTTATGGAAAGTTCAGGGAGTTTGCTCTGCCCATGATTGGCACCAGGCAGTTTTCAGCCGGACCAGCTGAAGGTCTGACACCCAGAATAGGACACCAGCAACTGGTTCATCTCGGGTTCCCCGTCTTAATCCATCAGGAGACAACGGACATGTCGCACCAGCCGACAGGTCAAAGTAGCTTTTATTAAACGCCCACCAAAAGTGCTTAATTTCTGTGGATAAATATAAACCCTTTAACACAGTTGCATACACTAAAAATACACCTACTAAAAGTACAAGAGCTTTTAGTTTTTTTTTTTAGTCATACAAGTTTGCATGTGGGACTGAAATTTCTGCTATATAAAAAAAGCCTCTAAATAAAGTTTTCTTAAACATACACACACAGGTCTCCTCTTATAGATAAAACAAAGATGCTAGGTGTATATTCCGCCAAATTATAATTAACTTTCACTATATGGCCTCCACTAAAGTTTTGCAAAACTATTACCAGGACTCTGAAACTGAGCCATGTTTTGCAGAGAGGAACTCATGTTTAGTCCCAACAAAAGGCCTTCTCTGGAGGCCTAGGTAAGGGGTAGGAACAGAGATGGAGTGGAAGAAGGGCTGTTACAGTTAGTGTCCATTTACTGACTGAAAAGATACCTGCATGGGATCAGGACCACTGCTAAAGTCTGTGTACAAGGATCAGTAACCGCCAGCAGAACCTGAAAGCCCCAGATTCTACATCCTCCTTCGGAGCCCCGCTCCACTCATGTACGTTCTATGGAGCATTTGTGCAGTAATGTTTATCAATGAGAACTGTTCCACATCCACGACTACTCCTCCAAACGTCTTCTCCGTCCGTCAGTCAACATACGGAGGCAAGCTATTTTTTGCTTCGCTCTGGTCCATTGGAAGCCAGCCAGGTCGACATCCGCAATTGAAAATCGCACCAAACAGGAAAAAGAACATTGAGAAGAACCAGTTTGTCAAAGTAAAATAGGGTACGACTGCTCGGTAACTACAAATTACAGCATAATTCTTATATATTCACAAAAACTAAGACCGTTTAATTAAATTATTGGATGCAAACTATTGGTACTTCAACATACATACAGTTTGTCATCTCGATCAAAATATTTATTTTATACAGGGAGGCTTAAAAGTTTCATCAAATCCAGTCACATCAACTTCCAAGAGCGCATCTTACAACTTCAAAAGAAACTTCTTAGCCCAGGCATGGATGAAGAGATGCAGATTTTGGAAGAACATACTAATTTTGTATGGTCCTAGTTATAGAAGATGTATGGGCAGAAACTGCATGTGTGATAACTGAACTTTATTGATCTCACATTGGAGAAATTAACCTATAGGATTTCAGGATTCCAAACCCTACGCCCTAACCACTGGGCCACCCTCTCTCTGGAGGCTGATGGTGAGTTTTAATTATCTATTACTAATAATATGTTAGCTGTACCACATATTCTGTACAGAACTTTGGTTCACTGTGGTTTTTTGTAAGTTCTTAAATAAATTTGGATTGGATAATATCACGCATGCTCTCCTCGAGCTCAAAGGAACTTATATCGGCGCAAGATGGGAGGAACCGCTGAGGCTGTAGGCTTTGCGTAGCGGGGCAGTTGCGGAGGATGTGGGATTTCAGGGTCAGGGTATTCCTCGCCCAGGGTTCTCATCTCAATCAACCTACGCTGTTTACCGTTGTGATTTTCCAAAGGCTGAACAAAGAAAATAGTAGACCAGACCAGACCAGACCAGTAGACCAAAAGCCTGTTAATCAGCTTTCAATTACAATCAGCTGTGCTGGATCAAGGAAACCTCTAAAACCTGCAGGACAGCAGGCCTGGAGGACCTAGGTTGGGGGTGCCTGGTCTATAGAACAAAGTGAAAAATTGAGATTATCAGGCACAAGAACGGACGGCTTAAACTAGAGGTTAAACTGTAAAAAAACATGGAAGTAGCAGTATCGTGCCAGTGGAGGTGATGCACTGCACTCAGTGGGTTGAAGAAATGAGACAAAGGACTGCCTTATAATTATAAATGGTTTCCTTATATCTGCAGTTGACTGGTAGAGACTTGGATAAAACCAAGTGATCCAATGATCTACAAAAGTGTTTTTCAGCCCTGATGCTCAAGGCCCACTGTCCCGCATGCATTAGATGTTTCTCCTCTTCAACACAGCGTAGATCCCGATGAATGCAGTTCAGTAAAGCCTGTTAAACTGCTATCATTTGATATCAGGTATGTGAAAGTTGGGAAACATCTAAAACATACAGGGCAGTTTGGTTTGAAGACCAGGATTTTAAAAACACTGACCAAGAACAAACAAAACTGGTCAAAACCTCTGTATTGAATTGACATCAAATTCATGTCAGGAAACCAACCAAATTTAATATGAACTTCAAATTCTGAAGAGCATTTATGCAATCACTGAATATACCCTGACCTCGATGTTGGCTACAGTCTAAGTGAAGATAAAAGAAGTTAAATTGATATGGATATATCATTGAATGGAATTCATATAACTGGAAATTATCTGGACTTTACTGTAACAAAAATAGTAGTTTTAGTTAAATATTTAAACAAAATAGAAACGTTACACAGTTACTTACATCTACTTAATATTAGAATGGCTTTCACTTTTTCGGTGGGGTAGGGTGGGGGGGGGCATGTACAGTATCATGAACCTTATCATTTGTCTGCAACACACAAAACATATCCTCCCACAGGAAATGCCACTGTGGCCCACCCTCTAACCGCAACGTTTCCACTTGGCCACGCTGCAGATGATCTTTGGTTCAACAAAAAAAAAAAAAAATATATATATATATATATATATATATAAAAAACAAAAAAGGGATTTTTTTTTTTTTTTAGCCTTAATGTGAAGTTAATCCAAGTCAGTGGAAATCAGAACTTAATCGTTCAATCTTGTCCTTCTGAATATGTTCCAGCAGAATTCATGGGTTTTACTACTCATGCAATCAAAATCTGATCAAATAGGACTGGCGGTGTCGGAGCTTTAAGAAACCAAGAAATTGGAAATTGGCCACAAAGTCTGATGGGTGCATCTCGGATGCTTGCTGAACAGCCCTTTCTTAGTGCCCAAATTATTAAAAACAGCCCAAGAAAGAGGGCTTTGACAACCCACTAACATTTAATGGTTAATTTAAAATGACACACTGCAATATACGAGCTGAAAAGTTAACTTGCTTTAGATAAAAGGTGATGCAATTGGATATCAGAATAACCTAATTTGCCATCAGCCTCTGCCGCAGAGTCCTGTTGAGCACTTACTGCAAGAAGACAGCGCAGAGGGAGATGATACTGCCGTTAAATATTTACGCTGCCTCCTGCAGCGTTCCGGGGCATGAAGGAAAAAAGTGCATCAGGCAATAAATGCAGCCGAATTTTTTGTCATATATGCTGGAGAAAGTACCTCCTTTGAGCAGCAAATGGAGTTAAATATGAAAAGATGGTGAAGGAACATGAATCCTTTGTGAAGGGCCACGTGAAAAATTTATAGAGCTCTCAGAGCAAAGTGAGCCGGGTCTTCACTCTGGTGGCATCGAGATGAGACGCTTGCAAGCGGGGACCAGTGTTAGCAATAAAAAGCCAAGTAAGAAGTGACCAATGGTTATCAATAGGGTGAATAAAGAAAAAGAGTCTAAGTGTGATTTCTTAAAACTAGACCTCTGGACTGTTACAGCTATGCAGATGACAGCACTTCCTCCACTTTCTCCCTGGTCTACCCCAAAGTGCAAAACAAGCTCCAGTCAACAACATGAATAATGCAGGTCTTCTCCTGAGTTATCCTGAAGCACGTCAGCCTGCGTGACTGAGAAATGAACCACTGGCTTCCTTTACTGGGAAAAAAAAAAAAAAACTAAGCTCTCATCTCACCCTGTGCATTTCATCCCATTCAAAGCCAGGACGCTCCTCTCTGCTGAGCCGAAAATAAGGGGATATAAACTGAGACACAGATGCAAGAGGTATAATATCCAGTAATAACCGACCATGTTGGCTGGAGAGTGTGATGTACACTTAAGACGAGGGATTGAAGTGGACTGATCCATCACTCACGGAGGATAAACAGAATAAAAACCCCAAGCTGATTATTTAGGGATTAAGATATTTGCATGAAAATACCGGATGAGGCGTTATCTCTGCTTAGCATATTAGAGAGCAAAAGTGAAGATAAGAATATGCAAACAGATGAAAAGAATAAATCCCAAGGCACAAACATGAACAATAACAACAGACAATAGATCACATACCAGTAACCAAACAAGTTCCTTAAAAACTCACATACTGGACTGTTTAACCAGAGAATTGCTTAAAAAGAGAGAGGCTTCTCTCGCATTTGGGTCAGACAGGGTTGAGGGGATAAACACCTCCACATTTCTTATATAGGCCACCCTGTATACTGCTGAAGTTGAAATCCAACTTGCAACTTTGTGTTTGAGACTGGACATCAGATCCTCTGCACTGTTTTAATAGACTTTGAAATACCTTTGATCCACTTAAATTTAGGGATGTAAATCACACCCATCGTGGCAATTTGATTCAGTACCAATTTTCTCACCCAACGATTCGATTTTATTTTTTATTTTATTTTCGATACACCACGATACGATTCAATTAATTGGTTAATTTATTTTTTATTAATTTGTTTTATATACCTTACAGGGTAGACAATGTTTCAAATTTAAAATAAATCAATGAAAGCTATAATATGGTTATGCATTTTATTTGAAAAACAACAGCAAATAAAAGAAAAAGAAGTAGCAAAGTTGTACTCTACCTACGCCTATGAAAACCTCATTCACTGAAAAATAATAACGCCTCTGTGTTTAAGCGAGTGTGTGTGCAAGCGGAAAGAGGGTAATGGCTAAAGGAAGCGAGGTAGGAAGGCAAAATTGGTTTAGCGCCACCACAGCACAGGATTCAGAATTACGTCTAGGAGAAAATGGATAAAAACAGACCGGAAGAAAAACAAAACAAAACACATGAATCGATACTCTTGCAGACGCGTCGATGCATCGGATCGTCGGCTGTGGGATCGATGCATCAATACAAAACGATTATTTACACCCCTACTTAAATTCAAATCTAAAAAACTGATATACTACAATCATTAGGTAATCAATAGAACATCACTACTGAATTATAAAACATGAACTTAACTCAAATACATGAAAAAATATATCGTCTTTAATAGAGGTAATTTAACAAATGTCTCATCTTAAACACTACAGTACCTAAATCTGGATCGAGCTATTTGAGCCTAATGGTAAATGTAATAATTTTGCAATATTTAAAGAATTGATAGATATGTAAAGTTTCAATAAAGTGTATTCATGAGGCTTTTCTAAGGTCATCTTAAATTTTAAAATACCTCAAAGATTAAACTTCCTAAGATTTTATGGGATTATCAAAAGTTTACTAAATAATTTTTTTTATTTTTTATAATATGTCATAATAAAACAATACCGGCTAGAGAACCTTTATTTATTGTGTAGTTTTAAAACCAGACATCTGCTCAGTGGTGAGAAATACTGCAAAATCTCTGTTATTCCAAACAGAAAAAAGGTTCTTAATTTGTAAAATATTTTATATAAGACAGGATATACAGAGTTAATTTTTATTTGGATATAAATAGGATTGAAATTGTTGAAAGCTGTAAAATAGATGATGACTTCCCCAAAGAGCAACCTGAGCCAAAAGCTCATTATTTATTACTCAATTAGGCAATCATTCATATGACTGCATATAACATCCAAAAGATATCACTACAATAGCTGGGGGATACATCTAAAGCTTTCTGGGAGTGATTTATTTTAATAGATTAAAATTAATCTGGTGATTAAAAAAAAATAAAAAATAGGTCAAATTATACTGTCACTATTTGACACCTAGATGTTACCGACCGAGAAAACTTTTATCCGACGAAGCTTCTTTTAAAATAGAGGCTGGATGAAACATTAAACACTCAAACAATTGGAAATAAGAATTAAATTTTTTTAGATATCAAAAAGCGAGACGTTATAACTTTTGGTGAGAAAAAGCAAACAACAAAGAGCAAGCTAGCAGCATTATGTCATGTGGTGACTGTCGGAATCTAGCTAACGGCTAATGCTAGCTAGTACCAACAATTCGATTAAGCATCACCTTAATAGTAACTTTGTCTTAATTAACGTGAAATAAAAAGTGCAAATTACTTTAATGTCGTTACAAAATTTATATAGCAAATAAAGACACGTTTACTGCAAAGCAAACGGCTTTCTGAACCACAGCCCTATCTAGCCGAGCTAGCTTAGCATGTACCTTGTCCGAGTCGAGTTCGGGATCCGCTTGGCTCAGTCTGTACAGAAATGATTTGGGGTCTCGACACAGCGTCTGTCTTGTCGTTAAAAAATACGTCCCCCCAACATTTAACCGTATCCATTTGGAAGCTCCGACACCCGCTGAAGCATTTCTCTCCCCCGGGGAAGAATGGGTCGGACATCTCCGAGGAACGGAGCCGCTTGTCTCGGAGCTGTTCTCTGCCATCCCTCTCCTCTCCGCTCCGCTCCACGCCTCGCCTCCTCCGCCCTCGCTTCGGCTCTGCTCTGAGCTGCTGACAGGAAATATCGACGCTGCCTCAGCCACCGACTGCGAGCCAGTCCACGACTCCTGCAAAACTGGCTGCAAACTCTACGGCCACTCCTACCCAGCTCCATCCTCAGCCTATTTAAACACACACGCATTCATGTTTACATTGCTTTTAAGACATAATAATAACAAAAGAAAACAGATTGAACCCTTCCACATCCCCTAAAATATAACAAATTAATTAATTAAAAAATAGGACAGAAGATATCCTTTAACGACTATCCCTCAAAGTGGGATTTCAGGAGCAGCAAATTGAAAAATGTATTGAAACAAAAAGTATTGCAATAAAAAGTGTGGATACAAGGCTGTGCAGTAAAAGCTATTTTTTTACTTTAGAAAAAATATTGTATGACTCTTTGTTACTAAAAAATAGCATGATCAACAATCTAAAAAAGTGTGCAACCCTGAATATTTTGTTAATTAACACGAAAAAACAATTTACAACAATGAAAGAACTGCAAGACAGCCTGGAAGTATGGTTTTATGGGAGCAGGTATTGCAAACTCGCTGCTAGGAGGAAGGATGCGCAATGGTGCTCCTTTGTGCACCTAGGATGCAGTTGTCTGTCATTAGAGGGAGCTCTCCCATCCATCCATCCATCCATCCATCCATCCATCCATCCATCCATCCATCCATCCATCCATCCATCCATCCATCCATCCAGGATCNTTCTTTCAATCATGACCCAAAGCTCAAGACCATAGATGAGGGTAGGAACGTAGATCGACCGATAAATCAAAAGGTTTGCTTTTTGGCTTAGCTCTCTCTTCACCACAACAGACCGGTACAGTGCACGCTTCACAGCAGACGACACACCAATCCGCCTATCAATCTCCCACTCCATCTTCCTCTCATTTGTGAACAAAAAAATAAAAGAACAGTATATATTATGCATTTGTGCACAACAACAAAAAGTTAGCTCTGCATTTCTTATGAGAGCAGTGAGCAGGTTGCTACGTGCAGGGAGCATTGCAGGGTTAAGGGTCATGATCTGGGAGCCAGAGTGAGCCATTAACCAGCAAACTTGTGGCTTTTCTAAGATGTAGATGCCTTGCTTTCTAACCATTAGGCCACCACTCCCATCAGTGATGTTACTTTTGCCAGAGTCCTCTTGACTCCCACCAGCTGCTCTGGGTTGATGTTACAGGACAGAGTTTGCTTTCCTGATGAGTTTATCCCACCACTTCCTCCTTGTTGTAGATGATCTTCTGCTCCAACAAAATGCAACATGGAAGACGGCTCATTCTAACAGAGAAAAAGAAGCGCCCCTTCCTAAAGATCTCAGACACCTTAGCTGGTAGATTCTGAACCTTCCTTTAAAGAAAATCAGTTTTGGTTCTGTCTGAACAACTGGTTACTTTAAAGAGTCCACTATCTCAGTTCCTTACACACACTCTGATATCTATTTCGTTGTATTTTTAAAAGTAGAATTCCCACCAACTCAATTAGCCAAAGAAACGCTTAAAGAAAACTTTTTTTTTATAACAGTGCTACTGAAACCTTCACACAAGATTTTACTTCTTCTTACACTTCGCCATGTAACTCAGTAGATTAGCTGGTCTATAGCCTTAACTGTAGAACTTCATACATAATTGATTAAATTGTTCCCATCAATCTCCATGCAGAAACGCTCCACCAGCTCATTTACAAAGCATTAATGATGCTCGTGCCTCATTTGCAATGGTCGACAGGTTAACAAACCCTCCTGTAACTGTAGCATCTGAACACCACTCTACCACGGCCTGTAACCAATTTGGTTATATAGTGAGTAAATTCAGAGGACTAGAAAGATAATCTGTAAAATGGTATATCACGTCCAGTAGCAGCGTTGTGTCCAGTCAGAACACATTTTGACAAAATTCTGCCAAATACTGCAAAACCTTGGAAGAAATAATAAACAACTAAAATGTTGTTTTTGGCTTTCATTGTGCCTGATTGATCTTAAAGAATGAACTCCTCCTTTTTGTCAGGAGTGCCTGTGAAAATGGGTTGACCTTTCTCATACAGAGCTTGAGTGATTCGTCTTTTTTTGAAGGAGACTTTTATTTATGTCTTGAGTAACTTTACATCGGCTACATGCGGTGCTTCCTATTTGGTACAGGCTCCTCTTTAGCTCAAGTTATAACACATATAAGTTATCATAACAATGCACCTGGTGACATTTTGTCAATAGGTGACTGAACCCAATCCAGTGCTGTTCAAATAAACAAAGAAATAAGCGCATCAATATGCTAAAATGTACTTCAGCTGAGTAAAAACAAAATGTAATATATTGGACCAAATTAGCGACATTTTAAAGTTAGTACATGTAGTGTCAGTTAATGAAGCGAGAGATCACCAGTCTTAAAACCTGAACCTTCAAAGGCAGATATAAAGAGTAACAAAGTCAGTCTTCTTTCACCTGAAGAACATATAGGATTTAAGTCTTATTTAGACATGTATCTTTAGTAGACGTGATTACTGCAATGACGTCCTCACAGCTCTGCCTAAAATGATGGCTGCGGATGATGCAGAATGCAGCTGCCTACATCCTCACCAAAACTGAGTCAGTGGAGAACATGGGCCAAATTTTAAAGTCCTTTCAGTTGCACCCGAATCTCAGAGAATAGACTTTAAACTACTTTTGTTAAGGGCTTTGCATTAAAATACATTACAGACTTTTCAGTTTATCAACAGCTTAACCTCCCGTCTTCAGGCTTAAGTTTACTCGTTTACTAGAATCAAATAAGGGGAAGCAATGTTAGCTCGATAGGCATCATTTATCTGAAACAAACTCCCAAGTAGGACACTAATGCTGAAACCCTAAATAGCTTATTCAAGGTTAAACACCCCCTTGTTTAGTTTCATTTGTTTTGAGCAGATATATCAGATTAGTTTTAGTTCGTTTTATTTATTAGGCATAGTGTTGTCTATGTACAAGACCTTTAACTTTGTGACTGAAATGTGCAAAACTTCCCTTATATTCTCATCAGGAAGAGGTTAACACCTCAGGTTTGGGTGAGACCATAGTTTCCAGTTTGGTCTTCTGATGCCTAATGTGGGGGAACTCAAAAAAACAGAACAGGCCAAGTGAATCAGATCTAAACATCAACAAGTGACATCCTTAAAGCTCTTTAAAACAAACCTATATAGGGACTGTAACACAAGGAATGCTCCTCCGCCTCTTAAACCAGACAGATTTACAAATTCTCCTGTGAGTTTTAAATGGACTTTCACAACACCAGGGCACAGATAATGGGTCGGTACTTTATTTACATGCTGCAGAAATGTCAGACGTCATCACTACTGAACTCTGTTCAGTGTCATGGTGGAGGTTGTTAAACAGAAGACAAGACACACGGCTTTCTTTTGAATGCCTACATCCCTACATGCTTTAATTACTGGACTACCAAGCATTAAGTGGAAAATTCATCATTCAACATCTACTGACCTAGCGCACAAATAATCAGAGAGAGAATGAACAGATTCATTAAATTATCAGAATATGATTAAGTCACTGAGCAAATAGAAAATGTATGATATAGTAAGAAAAAAGCTGTAAAATATTATAGTTTACAATAATTATTCACATTCAAAGGCTTTACATCTCAATACATACACAACATGGCCCCTGAACATGACTTCAATCCAAATATGATTCATATATTAGAATTTAAATAACACAGAATGAACTATAGGCTAAACAATAGCCATCAATAACCTTATACAAGAAAAAAAAATAATACAAAAACTGTATCCTAATATCATTGCATTACTCGCTTCAGATTTAATAATACATCATCTGTACATCACAGTTCTGGTCAGTTACAAGCCAGGTAAAGTATTTCATACATGACGTAACCGACTGCCATCGACTTGATTCAGAATAGGGTTTTTTCTAATTTTTATTAAATCAGGAGGAAAAACACTCCTCTGGTGTTCCCTCGACTTTACAGACAGATACAGCAATTTCAGCGGTTTATTTGGATCAGATGAATATCCTCTAAATGAAATCCAACCACATCCAGCCCCGGTTTAGCTCCAGGGTGCTGTTCACTTAGACTCCAGTCACACACTGCACACAGACTCAGCTGAAGGAAGAGGGGCCTTTGGAAAGGACCTTAAGGTACGACGTCAAAAATTAAAAACAAATGATGATTATACAGATTTCTAAAAGAAAAAAAAAAAAAATAATTCATTCGCTTTAATTTCTATTGGGCCAAAAACAGTGAAATCAAAAATCAAAGATAATAAAAATAAAATGTAAGGGCCCCATGAGGCAGTTATGCCATCTTGTCCAGGGATGACAGCTTTTTCTGATTGCTTCCGAGGATGATAGCACGTGTATGCATCTCTGTTTGTGGAGGTTTTCTGTTCAGCATGGGGTGGTCAGCACATGAGATTTTATTTTTCAGTGAGACAAACTGAAGATGAGCCATGTATTCCATCAGAAAGGAATTTAGGAGAATTCACACCACAAGAGCCAGTAAAATGAAACAAACAAAAAACAAGACATCCAAATTTCGCAACGGTTGCCAATGCAGCAAGAAATCCCATTTTAACTTAAAACTACATCTCCAGTGCCCAGAAGAGAAAAGCCATAGCAACAAAACTGGCCATGCAGGAAAGATAAGCAAGATAGAGAGAAGGTGTACAAGTTAGTGGCATGTTTACCCACCCAAATACCAAAAAAAAAAAAAAAAAAGCTTCGTAACAGCTATGGAAGGCTCATTCTCATAATGGTTCAGACCCATTTCTCACTACAGACCAGTTACTCTGCTTTGTTACTCAGAGACCTTAATTGGACTGCAATAAGCAAGTACCAAGAGACTGAAAAACAACTCCAACACCAAGGGAATAGATGAGCTCCGACATAGGGAGGTAAAAAATAACAGGGTTTTGAGCTGAATAAGTGTGAGACTGAATCAGTTTACAGTATCTGTCACTAGAGAGTAAATGCACTAAAAGTTGGGCTTTACAACAACTCGCACATATAATGTATGATTAGGATATGGTTTAATTAAAGATATCTGGTCTGGCTCTGGTTCATAAAAGCATAACTCTGTTATCAATGAAGCAGGAAACCAGTCCTTGCATTCAGGATAGTCCTAGCAGTACCCAAGCTTATGTCACCATACAAGATAAGCTTGCCCATCCTCTCTGCCACCCCACCCCCAAGCCCAAAGCAGAATGTACAAAATGCAGACGTTCATTGTGGAAGTCTTATCATCCATACATGGAAAATGCAATAGAAGCCTCAGAGAGAGCACAAAGAACAAGCAAAGCAACCCTGAATCCAAAGTTGTATTTTCCCATGGATCTACTCAGGAAAACAAACAAGGTCTAGATGCCAGCGTCTCTAAGAGTTTGTTTACATTGCTGTGATGAAGGGCACTAAAGAGGGTGTTACTCTGCTCAGTGATTGGCCTCAGAGCTAAAAATGAATGGGCACAGAATGGATTATGCTCCTATAGGCCCGGGTTTTGGTGCCTCTGATAGATCTTTCTCCACACTTCCTGGATCTTCTTGCACCATCTGTCGGCATTTCCGCTGGGGTCCATCAGATAGTATGTCCGGTTAGGCTAAAAGCAGAGGGAACGACAAAGTCAGGTGAACACTGTCCAGGGAATGAATTATTTTAATCTGAAAACTTGCAGACAACAGAAATAAACCATTATTTACCGTGTGAACAAAGAAGGTTTTGAAGTTTTTGGCCTCAGGGCGTAACTCGGAGGACCAAGGAATCTCCCCTTTCAGGACCCTGTTTACAGGATCCACATAATAAAGGTGTGGTCCTTCTGTAAGGAGCAGCTGTCTCCGACGTGCAAACAGACCCTGAGATGATATCAAAACATTTCAAGACATCAGTTCACCAACAGAGGGGGACATGAAGCCTGTAAGAACATCCTCACTGTTTCCTAACATGTAGGGCAAAGGTAGTTTTCAGAATCGATACTTTAAGATATGGATATGGATTTTGGCTTACACACTCCCCAATTTTATCTTCAGCAACCACTTTATGTATTCTGTATTGATTAATACTGTATGTTGCTCTATTGTATCTGTAGTTATATCAGTTGATCGTGCCGTTCTTTTTACATCCGTCTTTGGAGGTGATGAGGCAGACTGATGAAGTTTTATCCATCTCTCTTTTGTCTTTTTTTCACCTTTTTTCCCTTTTTTGTAGTGTCCATATAACATGAATTATTCCCTACATAAACTATAATAAAACTATTTACATATATAAGCGATAATGCTCTACCTGTAAGAGTAAAATCAGTGGGTCTCTTTCTGGCATTAATACAACAATTCCTATTGCCACATTCCAGACAGGATACACAAAAAAAAAATGTTAAAAAGTTACGGATTTATATTTTTAATCACTACATTTCATGGTATTAGAACATAAAAAGGAGAAATGCACACTTCTTTCTAGGCATCTGAATGGCTGCAGCTCACCGATTTGAAACAAATCTCTTCAGGAAACCTAACTCGTATAACACATAATTTTGAAATTCATAATATTCCTACCATTTTTTTTTTAAGGAGAAAATATAAGTAAAATCTTATTAAGGTTCTTATCAGTAAGAACCTCAGAAAACAGCTGCGGAAAAATAAATACACACCTTCCGTTTATCCACAGGCCCCATTTTCAGGATCAGATTATTCTCCACAAACTGATGCCTGAGTAGAAAAGAAGAAAAGGCAAATAAAACACCAACTCTCAACTTTTTGTCCAAGATAGACAAAGTGGTGGCTAGACAAGTCGACAGATCGCATCCCAAAATATTTTCCTTCACATTTTTGAAACGAGCTAACCTGAAAAAGAACACACACACACTTTCCAATAAGAAATTTACCAAGGGTTCCCATTGGTCTGTTTGTCCAGCAGCAATTTCTTTTCTTCATCGGTGAACTGCAGATCCAGCTCAAAGGAGTTGTTGTCCAGGTCATGAATGTACTGTTCTATGTTGCTGCTGGATCTCTGAGGAGGCGCAGAATCATGTGGCGACAAGGAGTGTGATGAGCTGGACGGGGCCACCTGCATGTTGCTGAACTGGCTCAGGAGGTCATCATACTAGAATTCATGATGTTACAGAGGATAAAGTATATCAACAGCTGGTATTCCATTTGCGAGTGATTCAAAGGTGTCAGTATGTATTCCAATAAGGAGTTTATTTTGGTTTGTAGCGCTATGAAGAGAAACCTCACATTTCCATAGCAGTCTTCATCATCTTCAGACATAGCTGGCAGGTAGGGTGTGAGCTTAGGGGGTGTCTGTAGGTGTAAATCACTCCATGAAATGGTGTCAAAGAAGGGATGCTGCTTAAGCGGGTCGTACCCTCCCATCTCTTCACAACCAAGCCGCTTGGATGGGTCCAACGACTGAAGGTAGAAATCGCACAACAAAACAAACTTAGAGTAAACAGTATTTACCTTCTATAAACAGGCCCATAAAAGACACAGGATGTACATCATGTTTCTGGCAGAGTTTAGAGAAAATAAATGACTTACCAAAAGCTGTTCAACGAGATCCTTAGCTTTGGGGAAGAATTTTTCTGGAAACTCATACTCCAGCTTTATTATTTTCTGGAATATTAGGTATTCATTTCTATAACAGAACAGAACAACATGTTAAAAATAAAAACAAACAAAAGATTATAATCATAGGCTAATAACAAGAGGTTTCCCTTCTTTCCTCAAATTTTAGACCAAGAGTGGAAAGAAGGCCTAGTCATAAGCAATGTGCATTTCAAATAAAATATTTTTGTTAAGAACTGAACTTTCAGAAGGTTCTTACCCAGCTCTGAATGGTGGTAAACCAGCCACCAGCTGATAGATAATACACCCCAAAGCCCAAAGATCAGAGCTGTAAATAAACAAACAAACAAAAAATTATTTTGCATTCAGATTTAAGCTCATATCTGGATAAAATAAATTAACATTCATAAAGTGTACCTCTTGCAAGCTGATTTTTCCGTTAGCAGCTCTGGAGAGACATACTGTGCTGTTCCAACAAAAGAGTTTGCTCTTGCTGCAAAATGGTGTGTATAAAAACAGAGACAAGAAGAAAAAAAAAAAGGATTTTTGTGAAGGTCTAATAATATCTCAAATTTTACCATAAACACAAACTATACGAGGACATGAAAGATGGGAATGGCATCTGTTTAAGGGCAATCAATCATTTTACCTTTAACTCATAATGTCAAGAACCTTTGAGTTTAAAATAGATGGCCTTTAAAACGCAGCATGAACAAGAGCTTGAACTAGATATCTCCGCAGGTTGATTTTTTAAATACAGCTATCTTGTATAATAAAATTTGACACTAGAGATTTGAAATAAAATGGACAAATAACGGGTTTCAAAATAAAGATATGTCATATATAAATAATAACATTAATTGTGATTATACCTTGTTTACTCTCAGATGATAATTGTTTTGCTGTCCCAAAATCTGTTATCTGGATGTGCATCTCCTCATTCAAAAGAATATTTTCTGGTTTCAGATCTCTAAAATAAATCAGAAAAAAAAAACAATAAAACTTATTAGATTAAAATTACAGGGTTAAAGAAAACTAGAGAATACAAAGAACAAATCCTTACCTGTGAATTATGCCCTTTTTGTGTAAGTATTCTAGAGCACAAACTATTTCCGCTGAGTAGAACCGCGTACAGGTCTCATCAAATGAACCAATTTTGCGAATGTATTTTAGGAGTTCACCATTCTTAGCATAGCTTAGACCAAAATCTACAAAAAGTCTGTTAAGGAAAGCCTTTATTCAATGATACATCTGTTCTAGTGAAACAAATCAACCAGAGGGAAATAGAAATCTACTTGCAACTGATAACTTTCTTCTCTATCAGCTCTGAGCGATGGTCAGAACCTAAAAAGCTTCATAAACAAAACTAAGCAACAAGTTGTACCAACAAATAAACCCTCTTTAGTGTGTACATTTTCATTTAAGGAAGAGGAATTAAAGTTAGTTCGAGTGCGTTATTTAAAAAAAAGTCAGAGGGAGGGCAAATAGTGATTTAAAAATGCAGTTTCCATTTAAGGAAGCTTTTTGCCAAGCAGGACTGATGGCTGATCAATCCGAGTTCTACTTTAACACAGGAAATAAGATTTTGGTGGATAACAGAAGGGCTGAATGTATAAAAGTAAATGATGTGATGTTCAATCCTTTTGGAAATCCCAGAGTTAAGATAAAATCTTCATTGCCTAGGAAGCACACACAGCCCTAGTGTCAGTTCCTACTGCTAACCAGGCCTAATGCTAATATGAGATATTAATGAAAGCTTAAAATGTCAATTCTGTAATTTTCATGCCTCATAGTAGTAAAAGGCCAGTTTTACACAATGACTCATCTCTCATACAGTCATATATCAGTTTACAGCATAAATAACTATTAGCTGCTCCTGGCAGCGAGCCTAGAAAAATGAGTTTAGAAAGAAAAAGTCAGGGAAAGCAGGTCAAAGCTATACAGAAGTATGGATCAAGAGCTCTCAGTGCATTTCTAAAAACAATCCATGGTCATTTTGAAAGGATACACAACTTCTCATCATCTTGAAACGTGAAATAGAGCTTTACAAAGAATGGGTGATCAAGATTTGACATCAAATCTCTTTCTCTTTTCACGTACTGGACCTTGTTCTCCTTCATAATGTGCCGCTTCTCTAAAATCTTAACTGTTGGATAGACAAAATGGAAATAAAAATCACTATTCAATATTTGCTTAACAATTCATCCATCTTAATTAAAGCATCAAAATAATATACAAAATATTGGGGGGATTTTTACTGACTTGCATATTCTTTCCCTGTGGCCAACTCTCTTCCCAGAGCGACCTGAAGAACAAAAAAGGAGGGGAAAAAATTAGCAAATTAGAGGTTGTGCTTACGAAGTTAGAGTTAAAAATCTTTTGGAACAATTTAACTGATGAACCCAGGATTACTCATCCAAGAACATTAATCAAAAGAATGCTAACGTGTAGTAACAGCTACCACAGTATGATTCAAAGACAGAGAGAGGAATTCAACTGCTCTACCGTTGAGAAGGAGCCCTCTCCCAGTATCTTGCCAAACTTGAAATCCTCCGGCTTCTTCTTGCGTGGCTGAGGGGTCTGGACTGCCGGCTGTGCGCGGACGTCCAAGCTCTGGGTGCTGCCAGACGCTCCTACAGCATTAGTCTGTGACGCTGAGCCCTCCATGCTGGGGCAGTGACTGCTGCTTGCGCTTGGGATAGCAAGTGGCGAACAGGAGTCGGGGTGGTTTCTGGCCATTGATGGATGTGAGCAGGAACAGATGGCAACGTTGGGCTGAATGGGCACAACATCATACTGGAACAACAGAAGATAGTCAAAAGAAGATAGTCAAATCAGCAAGGTGATGCAGATGGAGATATCAACCTATATATATACTTAAGCCAGCTGTTTTTGCTTCGTTTTTATAAATTCCAAACTTCAAAGAAAAGTTATTCTCATCTAATAAAAGTGTGCAAATCTCTCTAGAAATCAAGTACAGACTTGAAGCAATTCATTTCTCACCACTGTAAATAAATCAAAGTAGAGAGTATTGAAGACATAGCCTTTAATTTGAACTGTGACCTCGAGAACAAAAGGTTTTCTAGAAGCTGCTTATCCCCTAGAAGAAATAACAGCCTTCTGCATGCTTCTTGGCAAAAATCTGTGCCGAGTTTGGTAAAGAAAAGTACAGCTTTACAATGCTGGAAAGCATTTGTCATCACAATAACAACATCACAATTACAGAGGACTATTTGGTAGGGTGCATTATTCATGTCTTAAACACTCCCAACTCTTCTCACCAATAATGTATTTTACTAGGTAGATTGTCTCGATAGCCACATCAATGCAACAATCTCTCCATTTTCCAAATATCTTGCAGCCTTAGTAAATATAATATACATAAATCCTAAACTGCAACAGGTTGGTACTTCTGGAGTTCAATGCATTTAAAGAAACAGTACTTAACTCAGCAGATATTAAAATACCCTTGATCATCTATGACTATCAACGGGTTAATTTTATTCTTCCTCCTGTTCAATAAATGCATCAAAACTAAATAAACTCTTAATGACCAACAACTTAAACTCCACTCTTTTAAAAGTCAATTAATAATCAGATAAAATGTTTTGCATTTTTTGGTGCATAAATGCAGATATTCATACAAAGCCTTTTGCTTTCATTTTTTATGTTTTTTTGATCCTTTGAGAAAGAAAAAAAAAAACTAACAAAACAAACCCATATCAGTCAAGCCAATGAAGCATATCTAGTAGAATTTTAGAAATGCACAACATACATTAAGATTTTAGTGGTTGGCTGTACACGCTCGTGTTTTACAAGTAATTAAACGGATTGACTGAAGGTCACTGAATATTAAAAATAAAACTAGTTTATCCCTGTTATACATAATATTTTAAAAACATGCAGAAGTTGTGCACTAAATACAATGCTATTAAGCTGACATGGGTAGAAAGTCAATATCATTCTTAATTCATGTACAAGAGGAAAAGAAAATGATTTAGATCATACAGACAACGATGATCAATGTCTTATAAACACATGACAAAAACTGAACAATTTACACTCTGTGTAGTATTACAAACCTAAACGTAGGACTTCAAACTGACAGAACAGAGGGGCAAAGTCTGATGTTGATAAACTCCTGACTACCAAGAAGCAGTTTCACTGCTTGCTGGTCCCACCCTTTGGTGATTCAGTTGTAAAAACTATGTCAAAGTTATTTTTTGTAGGGCAGCAGCAACTTACAACAACCTAGCTTAACTCATATTTACAGATTTTCTTTTTGTTTTTGCACAACTTGAACGAAACTAAATGTGAAAACAGACATATTTCATGGACCACACGAAATAATTTATGGTAGAATCTAACCAACTTTATTGACTTGTATTTCAGCTACGGCTATCTGTAACATGTGGAACAACAGCAACTATTACTATTTTTCGGCTTTTAGCTCAGAAGCTAAGATAAGCTAAGCAACTGGTTTAGCTTCTTCTCGTATAAAAGTAAGGTGTGGCCTTTCAGCTGCCAATTCCGGAGTTGAGTCTATTATTGCCAACTGTCCGTGAAACTGCCTCGAAACCCATTGTTATTAAGTCGGTGAATATAACGGCTGGTAAACAATGTTAACCAACATTTTCCTAACCATGCGCACTTTGGTGACTACTAGCATAGGCGAACTTTCCTCGGTAAAACAAACGTTGCTAGCCGGCTAGCATTAGCATTTACTCGTCTTATCAAATAAAGCCGGTGTTTAAAAACATGACACCCCTGTAGAAAAGTACATCCAAGCTGCCAAAACAATAACTTGGTAAATATTGGATATTGAAAATTGGATAAACGTGTTCCCGGCGCTTGCCTGACTAAAATAAAACAACACAACGTCGTAATTTCACTTTAAACTTCGATCAGTACTTGAATGTATTTGCAATCAAATGATCTTGCCATCACGGTTGTACTTTGAACGGCCGTGGTCCTTTATTCGCCAAAACACCGGCC
The DNA here is from genome assembly GCF_000732505.1 of Cyprinodon variegatus. NCBI lineage: Eukaryota > Metazoa > Chordata > Actinopteri > Cyprinodontiformes > Cyprinodontidae > Cyprinodon > Cyprinodon variegatus. Next base: position 1,013,134 of record NW_015150709.1, read on the forward strand.
ATAACGGACAGCAAGTTACAAACTTAACGCTAACAGTCAATTAGCCAAGCTAAGTAAAGCAAATGACTTCAAACCCCTCATTTCTGTTCAGACATTAGTTCCGAATCGCGTTCTGTAACGTTTGTGAGCTGCTTTGTCGACATTTTAAAGCTGGCAATCGAAAAACGCAACGTTATCAGAAGCAAAGTACCTTCAAACGGAAGGTGGGACGTAAGGGAGCTAACTTTAGCTTGCTAGCAATTGGAGCATCGGTCGAAAGCGCGAACCTACGCTAACACTAACCGTCCATTCTTGGACAAGGAGGTGCTGGTCTGACATAGCTTAAAACCAAACGTATCCATCTTTCCCAAGAATTGTTTACTAAAGGGGTTATCAAAAAACATGTCGCCATAAACTAACCCTAAAACCAAGACGACTCAGATAGTTCAAACACTACTAAGCTAACGATGCTAGTGAGTCAGAGTGATATTTTACAGCCACCTCAGACGAAGGCCGCGGATAACTACTTCTTATGATACAGCTGCTATACGCCACAATCCGCGCACCGGCTTCGAACACCCATTCTTTTAAAGTTTTAACACCTACCATCTGACTTGTAGCTCTTGCCATGGGAGTTTTCCTGGAGTATTTATTTGGAATAAAATAATTAGAGAAGCTCCAGTAATGGCTGCCTCCGTGCCTTCATTTTCGAGGTGTGACGTCGTTCCACAACAATGTTACCGCAGGACAGCAGAGGAGAGTCCTGCCGTGTCCGTGTCCGCCCCCACCGCCACAGCAACAACTCGCTGAACTTCACAAAGCTGCACTAAAACGGTTTCTCTTATTCATATTAAACACACCATGCGGCCCGAAAACTGTTCGGGAACTTAGATGCATTTAAAAAATATGTTTGCATGTATACACGAAAAAATGAAGAAGCAAACAGTGTCACCTTTCAAGAGACTTTTTTTTTTTTACCTTTCTGAAAAATGTTTCAGATAGTCAAATACACTTGTTTTAAAAAATAACCTGAATAATGAAATATCTATATGACTTGTAGTTCATTTAGTTTAAACAGAAAACCGACTAACACTGGGCAATTCTAGACGAGGGACAGTGGCCCCAAGGGTCCTGACCCCTGTAATGAAGACATAATGCTAAAACAACATTTTATTTGATATGCACTGAAACGCAATGTGATTATTGGCCCCTTTTACCCATTTATCTTTTTTTTTATTTACAATTCTGTTAATTATAATCTGTAATTAAGGTGATCGCTTTAGTCGTAATCAGTGGCGGAGCTAGAAGGGGGGCCAGGGGTGGCCATGGCCACCCTTAGCCAATCATTGGCCACCCCTGTGGCCACCTCAATGCCTTAACGACACAACAATAGGCCCGTAAGCAACATTATCTGGGTGGGCCCCATATGAAGTACAACAACAGTCGCAATCTTCACTCACTTTTGGTATTCATCGTCGCTAAAACATTGTACGTAACGGTTATGGTTACAATCTATGCTCTGGATTACCCGTAATTCCAAGTCGTATCGGTAAAAAATAAAATACTCAAATACATTGTTCTTGTATACACAGTTATTAACATAGTAATTAAAAGTACCACTGTCTGCTTTGCTATTGGCGTCGTGTTTAAAACGGCTCACCATCATGTAGAAATCTGCCATGTGTTGGGGTATAAATAAGGTCCGGTCAGTCAATCTAGTATCAGGTGGGTTTCAGAGGAATTTTTCTCACCAATACATCTACAAAGAGACGTTCTAGTTCACAATTGCATAGTGCACTGTTTACCGACAGTTACGCCATTGGGCCACCCTTACCATTTTTTCCCTCTAATACAGATGGTGGCAGCAATAATACTCTCAAGTGGAATATTCAAAACATTAAAATTTTTCATACGTTACTTACTATTTTTTCATATATTCAAAATTACCTGATAACAAAAACGCTGTGGTTAATTATGCACATTCATATACTAACATTAGAGATAAGTGCAGAATTCTTGTTCTTTTCAGAAGTAGATTTTGTCTTATATGGGGTAAAGAGAAAATGCAAGTCATCTAGGAGTCTTCAGTGAAATCAGAGATAGATAACTATTCTCATAAAAATGTATTACATAATAAATTTGTGTAGATATTAATACTTGTAAATAAGAATTTTATGCAAAATGATTATTGATAAAAGTAGGTAAGTAATGACAATTGAAAAGATTTTTGCCCCAGTACTCAAACCTGAAAGAATTTTATCCACTATACCTTTTATCTAGAAAGTTTAAATATATGCGTCTATTTGTTAGCAAAGGCTGTAGGAAAGTATAGTTTATCTTATCTTTGGTTTGACCCTGAGGTTCTGGCACCTATCCACTATCAGCCACCCCTCAGTGTACATTGGTTATTGCCTGGCCACCCTTATAAACATTTTCTAGCTACGCCTCTGGTCGTAATGAGATAGGATCAGAGGTTTTATCTGCTAAATGTTATTTTAAATGAAATACAAAATACTCTAATTTGTTTAAAGCTGAATTTATCATTTTAACTTGAGTTCTAACTATGAATGTCAAAAATATGTTTTATTCCTGAATTAAGAAAGTAAACTAATTCTTTCATTTGCTTTGTTTCATGGTTATATATTTTTTCCCCCCAACTATGGGCAAATAAACCTAACATTTTCATCAGAACATTAAATTCTTATTCAAGTAAATGATGTGGACATTTCACCCCATTCAGTGCAGAGCCACAAGTAACTCTTTGGTAATGCTGCTCTCTTAAAAGATTTCAAATGATTGACTATTTCTGTGTTTTTTGTTTCATGCTTCTCTGTGCCCCCATAAAGAAAAAACAAAAACAAAACATGCTTGCCTCTTAATAAATTTGGCATAAAAACTCCACTGGTGAAAACTACTTTTACCTCCCTTAGCCAAAATAGCACAAAATGAATCTTTTATACCGATGTAACTCACTGTTCAAAGCAGAATTGATTCAAGAAAAGCATTAAGTTGTTTGCATCCCTGCTGTTTTTATAGTTTTATTCTCCTGTAAATTCATCCTATTCTAAGGTTTTAGTTTGTTCAATTCAAACTTTACTAACCCTAAAAGTAAATAAAATCAAAGCTGCAAATATTTTACTGTACAATGTTGTTCTCACATTTTAGTTTTATATTAATTCCTTACCCTTTGTACTGATAACTTCCATTTACCTGCCATTTTGCTGCGGTTAAACCTTTATTTTCCAACTGAAACAACAAAGGAGATCCCTGATCTATTCTACTGTCTTACATCTGAGGCTTTTGAAGGAACTGATTATATTACTTTGATTAGGCCACTCTAAACTCACAAACCTTCCCTTCAGAATTCACAAAGTACAATTCATGCTTTTATACATCATGGCAATTAAATTTTTTGTGGGCAGTTGTTTTTAACTTGAAACCATCCAGTTGATGACATTCTGACCATCCACTAGTGCATCATAATCTAAACGATGAATCATGAACACTGACCTTAACAGATGAAGAGCTTAAATGTTGTTTTGTGACCTCATAGATGAGTCACTGATGTGCTCTCTAAACCATTTTGGAAGGGCTGATCACTTCTGAGAGGTTTCTCTGATTGTGGATAGCTTCCTCCCCCAGATAGTAAGCAATCCTTGGTTTGCTTCAAATACGCAGACACAAAGCTTAAGACTTTTTTACTTTGTAATTTAAACTAAGCATGACTAAATATCCTTTAAAGTAAACAATTTTGTTTGTTAACTACTTAAGGAATATCGGTAAATGGAGCCACTTTAAATGCTGAAATGAAGTTAAACAATGACTAGTCCTAATCTTTTAGAATGAACAGCCTAATCTGTGTTTGAAAGACCTAATCTGTCTGGTATGTCCATATCTCTTTTTATCAGGATTTTATTGCTGTTACTAATAGACCTGCAAACATCCTGGTTTATAGGATAGTTTTCTTCTCTCATTCTTTCCCCCAATCTCATGTAGCTGATGACTAGAATATTTGAAGGCGATTCTGGCATTAAATAAAAAAAAAAAAAAGCTCACATTTCCCAATTTCAACACAATTAATCGATGGTTTGAAAACAATATACCATTCATTTATTTACAGTATTCCAAAGGAAGTATTTAAGACAGTTTCTAGTCCTTTCTGGGAAACATCATTGTTTCAGTCTTCATCTTGATGCTGTAAAACTGCAGAGTCATTGTTGATTCCTTGGGTTTCATCCTCTGAGGTGTCTTTGTCATCTTCTGATGGGTCACTGTCCTCACTGGAATAATCATCTTCAACAGCACTAAACACAGAAATGAGGATTAAATGTTTATGACCTGGCACTAAACAAAAATGTTTTAATATTTTCTATGGGCATCTGCTTCTGAATTAGATTAGAACGATGTCTTTATTATATGTATATTACATATGTGTCTTTATTATATGTATATTACATATGTATATTACATATGTGTGCACATTTGTAGCAAAAGATCATTTTTTGCAAGAAAATACAAAAAATGATCTTATGCTACAAAAGATCATTTGTAGCATAAGATCAATATGCACCTAGAGCTTCAGCCTCTAGGTGCATATTGGTTTTTATACTTCAACATGCTTATTGACACTTTTTCTAACTATAATTATCACTGTAGTGTGCTTACCACACAGGTCTGTTGAGATTCCTGCATTCAACTCCAGAGTTAACATCAAATGGATCTGTAAGCAGAGAGAATGTGACTCAGCAAAAACAAACAGATTAAAAAAAACTCTACCTTTACTAGTTATATGTGTTATATTAAATAATACAAATCTAATTTTATAAGGAAAATAGGTCTATTAATACACATCGATTTTAGAAAACGATGGCCACATTTTATTCTTCACATTTTTTAAGCCTGGGATTTTTTTTTTATCTATCATCTATTCTATACCAGTGTTTTCTCATTCATTATGTAATCTGTTATAAAACAAAGGAAAAAGAATGGACATCTGAATAGAAAATGTTAATTATTTTGCTTTAATACTAAAAATGGCATATCATCTTGTTTTAGGAAACTTAAAAACTGAAGCTTTGCATGACACAGGTAAGCTTTAAGGTTACACAAGCTATGCTGAAATCCAACTACAGCTTACATAAGAAATGATCCACCACTATATAATATATAAGTCCTCTATATTACCAAACTCCACTTCTTCTGGTTTAGATGTAAGAAACTCCTTCTCGACAGACAGCAGCTCTTCCTCGGACTGACACGCAGCGTAGCGGTCAAGAAGATCTTTATTGAGTGTCAGAAAAACTGTCCCCCACTTGAATTTCTTAAGCAGGAGCACAGCCAGTTCCTCAAACCCTGCAAGAAAATACAAAAAAACAGCCTCATAGGAATCTGCAGCTTAGAGATAGTGAGTTTTTAGTGATGCAATATGGTAGTTTATTGGTCAATGACCGCAGCAGAAATTCTTACCAACAATGCAGAATGTGGCAGCGAAAGCTTCCACACAGGATAGTTTGCAAGGCTTGCCGTAGTTGACAGGGTTAGCAGCAACAAGGTACGGCAGCAACCTGGGGTGGCTTCCAACCATCTTACTAAAGGGGGTCTCCTCCAGTTTGGCCCATGAGCAGTCAATTACAGCAAGCCCATTCTGAGCCACAATTTCTCTATAAATCAAAATTAGTATGAACATTTAGAAAGTCATACATTAAAGAGTATTAAAAATAAACTGATCCATCCATTTTCTGAAACGCTTAATCCCAAGTGGGGTCATGAGAGGTGCCGGTGCCCATCTCCGGCTGTCTACGGGCGAGAGGCGGGGTACACCCTGGACAGGTCGCCAGTCCATCGCAGGGCAACACAGAGAAAACAACCATTCAATAAACTGATAATTTCTATTAATTATATCTCAATCTAAGATTGCACTGCAGATGGCTGCCTCCGTGTGTTGGTGCACACTCTTTTTTGTTTTACAATTTAACCCTTTTTTTACAAAACAGACCCTGAATGTTTGAAAATGGAACTCTACAGACAGCAGCTGAATATCTACATACCTGTCTGCTGGCGTTACATACTTGGTGCCCATTGGACTCAGGATGAGTCCATTAAACCTCTGGTTGAGACGCAGGTTTCGCACAAAGCCCTTCCGTACCAGCTTTCTGCCAGTACAACGTTTTGGATCACAGTGACCCAACTCCCACATAGCAAGCGGACAAGGCAGTTTTACCTGTGGGGCTTCGGCTCCTTCCTCTACGTGAAGACTGGCTGCAAAAATGATATTGGAAGAAAACACCCAGAAAATCACATGAGTTTTTAATATTGTTTTTTTACACTATTTTAGAACTTTTCCAATTACTGTACCTAAAAACAAACCATACATTAATCCTTACTTGCTACATATAGGATTGGATATTGTGCCTTATATTTCAAATGTCCAATTAAGAAAAAATATGGAGGAGTGGCGGCCTAATGGTTAATTCTCGATCCCAGAGGTTCTGAATTCAAGTCCCAATCCCTCAGCCTCCACTCTGGGTCCCTGAGCAAGACCTTTAACCCCCACCCTGCTCCCTGGGCGCCGCACAATGGAAGCCCTCTGCTCCTCAAGTGCAGAGAGTGAATTTTGTTGTTTTTATATTTGTGACAGTGTATGACAATGATCATTACAATGTCCCAAGTCAATCATATTACTAACAAGAAAGTAATAAAATTCTTAATTAGACTTGGAAAAGAATATTTCTCCCAATAACACTCTGGATTTATTTATTTCTCCATCATCCCTGACCAAGGCATCATATACATTACAATTTCCCCACACAAAACTGTCTCAACTTACATCTAAAGATCTAAAACTTTACGGATTAACTTATTTAAAATGCTTCTGATATATCCACATTATTAGTTGAACCTGTTTTTACCTTCAAAGGCAGAGTGCATCTCTTCAGTAAAAGTCTCCAAAGATTTCCCCTTCATTTTGTGACGTTTGTCTTTGCCCTTACTGTCAGGCCGCACAAACTTGCCTTGTTTCTTTTTCCCCATGTTGCAAACTGCAATGACACTTAGCAACTTCTTAGCTAACCACTAACTCAATATTTCCTCTCGTGAGGAAGGTCTCTGTCCTGTCTTTGTGTAGGATTTCTACAAACTCAAACATCACCTTCGAATTTCACCAATGTTTGGATTTAGGTTTGAAATCCTGCTAACTGTACAAGGTGGAAAACACGCCGCGCTGTAGCGCATTTGAACTGCGCATGCGCGGAGAGGCTTATTTCCTGCGTCATATGTTCATGTGACCAAAATAAGATCTCTGCGCATGCGCGGAGAGGCTTATTTTGCTCACGTGATCGAACATCTGACACAGCAGGCGAAGGAGCAGGAAATGCAACAACAACATCCCGATCATGTGTAGCTTTAATAGAAGATCTCGGTTATTGAGAACATGGCTGTTTTATTTATCGTTTCACTGTGAGTATTTATGTTTAAAACTGCAGGAAGCAGTTTTGTTGTTTCTTTTGTATTGGATTTTTATCGTTGATATCGATTCCCCCCCCCCCCCCCCTCATACAGTCTGTCTCACACTTGCTGGAAAAATGAAGATAGTTGAGGAGCCGAATACGTTTGGGTTAGTAAATAAAACACAGATCTGTTTCGGAATCCATGTGGGGTTTTTTTTCTCACCGATCTTCTCTGTTGGCAGGTTGAATAACCCTTTTATGGCTCAGGGAAACAGACTGCAGCCCAAAGTCGCCCCATCTCCAGTGTCTGGTAAAGAAGTGATATAGAATAGAACAGAAAAGAAAAGAAAATTCATTTTTTTGTCCTGCAAAGAGGAAATTCTTGTGTTTACAGGAGCAAAAAGAATATAGAAAAAAATGGTCACACAAATGTGGACCTTAGAAAAATGTATAAGAATAACATAATAGTGAATAGTTAAATGATAAAAAAATAAGATACTGTACTGAAAAGTGTTTTAACGATATAAAACTTTGCACCTGAAGAATAAATAACCAATATACAGCTCTGGATATTATTACAGTAATGGATATTTAAAAATAGCAGCGACATCAGAGACGGGAAAAATGACAGCAGCATGTTATTTAACTAACTAAGGTAGAAGCTGTGCAAAATCAGCATATATGTAACAACTTATAGAGGTTGTTGGGAACAGTGGTTATAGAGTCTTCGAGCTGCTGGGAGGAAGGATCCGTGATAACGCACCTCGGTGCATTTAGGGGGCAGCAGTCTGTCACTGAAGGAGCTCTCCAGTGCTGCAGCTTCATGCATAAGGTGGGAGACATTATCCAACAGAGATGTTAATTTAGCTAGGATCCTTTTGTTTCCAACCTCCTGCAATGAGTCCAGACGGCATCCAATCACATATCATTTAAAGCTTGCTGGTTAATTAATCAAACAGTTGATGCTGACTGAAAGTTTGCCGATTAGCAGAATTAGTTTCCTAAAATTACTGTCCTAAAATTCTATATTGACTTTTGAATTTAACATGACTAACTTTTTACTAGAGGATGCAATGATCCTATGCTAGGATTGGATATATGTTCCGATATTGAAAAAAAATAGCTAAATTAGCTGGAATAGATATCAGATGAATGATATTGTTCCAAAAGTCTGGGTCCGTTTCAAAAAGCAGGTTTACTGAAAAATGTTTTACACCTGAATCAGGGAAAACGAGTTTTCCATTTTACAAAGAGAGTTTACTCAACCTATTTCTGCTACCATAGTAACATTCTCCCCAGAGCTAACCTGGTTGGGAGCAGGTTTTTTTTTCAGTAAGCTCACAGCTGGTTCATTGGGTGTGTTATTAAAGAATCATTGGTATTCATTCTCAGAGAATTCAATATTTATGGTCAACTCAGTTGGCAGGGTATTTGTCTTTGCTCTGTTTAATATGAGCGACATGCAGACCATTTAAAAAAATGTTTTTTTTTTTACAGTACATAAAGAATTACTGAAATTATTTTCAGATTACACATAGTGGCACAGTAAAGCAGTGGGTAGAGCTGCCGCCTTGCAGCAAGAAGGTTCCAAGTTCGATTCCCGTCCTGGGGTCTTTCTGCGTGGAATTTGCATGTTCTCCCTGAGCATGCATGGGTTCTCTCCGGGTACTCCGGCTTCCTCCCCCAGTCCAAAAACATGACTGTTAGGTTAAGTGGCTTCTCTAATTTCTCCTTAGGTGTGAGCGTGGATGGTTGTATATCCTGTTTGTCTCCGTGTTGCCCTGCAATAAACTGGCAACCTGTCCAGGGTGTACTCTTGCCCGTAGAAAGCTAGACCTCACAACCCCAGAAGGGATAAGCGTGCAGGATGGATGAATTACAGATGAATAGATTTATTGATTCCATGGGGAAAAAAAGGAATTACTGTAGGCTTAGTATTCATTCTGTAATAACAACCTACTGGGAGGTAGGAGGCACAATCTGAAGGAATTCTATTGGACTAATAACCGCTAATAATGGCCAGTTATTGGGATAACATCCAAAGCAGCTGCTAACAGACACTTAGTATTTGCGCAGGTCCTACCTGCTGGAACAGCGTTCTTAGACTTAATCTTTATCTGCTGCCAGGTGATTTCCCCTAAATAGTTACATTGACCCACTACCATTCACCCAGTAACCTAGTTTTTCCTGTAATGTTATTGTGGTCACAACAGGCTATGCCTGTCATAGAGAACTTCACATAAGCCTACACGTTCATTCAAGCAGCAATCTTCTCCCATGCAATCTCCCTCTCCTTTGCATATTAAGCACTGTAGCGCAGTCTTTCGAACACCATAGCGATCTAGTGAATTAAATTTCATGTTTGCAATGCTGATTACGCCATCGACCAGAACACACACAGCAGCTAGTGATGATTTATATCTGTGTGGCGGGGTATGTGGTTAATTAATTCAAAGGCAGCAGCAGTATTGGATATCGGCCATTATTGGATATTGGCTCAGCCAATGTATTGGATCTGGGAAAAATTAATCTTGCATTTCTACCTTTAGCCCAAATTACACCCCACATACCTGCTACACTAAGGGTTTCTTTGAACTCTCTATATTGGGTAATTTCCAGGTCAGCATAAGTGTTGAAAATAGATCTGATTTTGAATAAGAAAAAAGAAAGTAAAGCCCGACCACTTAGAAACAGCTGCCATAAACTCAGAGTGCAATTTTTCATTCAGCACACGCAAATTACTTTAAAAGGATAAAGAAAACAGAGAATTTGAAACTAGAAAAGGAATAGATTTTAGTTTAGAAATCTGAACCCAAATGGTTCAGGATATCAGATGTCTTGACCTCTCTACAAGTAGACTGTCAGTGGCAAAGATAAAAAACAAAAAAAATGCCCTCTGACACTGGCGTTCCTCAGGGATGTGTGTTCAGTACTCAGCTGAGAACACTGCTCATGAACAATTTAGTGATTGTACTCAGTTGTTTTTTATGTCAGTAAAGAAAAAATAATTAACTGGACAGAATAAAAGTCAACAGTCTCTTTGGTAACCATAGTAACATTCTCCTTAAGGCCCGGCCCATCTTCATCGTCTTGCTGGAAAGTGCTTCAGCCTCATAGAGTCCTTGTGAGTATACAGTGTTCTGAAGATGCACATGATGGAATCTGACTCATCCATTTCCCATTTGGTTGACCATTTAAAGCAATCAGTATCCCTGTGTAACTGGTTCTTTTGTAGGTATAAATATGAATTCTGTCCATTCCACAATGTTACCCAGCATGAGCAGTCATTTAGGTGGAACGCCTACAGTGGGATATTGGGGTAAGACACAGCAAATTAATTTTGTCAGTTCAGAAAATCATGATTTTTAATTAGTGAAATTGAAATTGTAAGTCTACTGTTGGTGATTTTATGTTAAATAGGATCTGGCAGGAGTGGGAAATGGCCAACAACACTTTCACAGGCATGTGGATGAGAGATGGTGACACATGTGGAACCAGAAACAGAGAGACAAAGGTAAAAAAAAAAGAAAAAACACATTTTTTTTTTTTTTAAAGGTTTGTGTTCCTTTTCTTGCTCTTTATTAGTTTTCTTTTTCTCAGGCAAATTATTACTAGTTTCCTGATAAATCTTCTTACCTCATTGGTTGACTCATCAGCATTAATGTTGACACCTATAGAAACGAGTTTAGAAAAAGAAAAACAGCATTTCAAAGGATAATATTTCAAGAAAAGGGCTGTAATTAAATTTCTTGATATAGAGTACAACCCTAGTTTGTGGCTCAACCTGTCTTGATTCAATCTCTGGAGATAATTTAAGAGTTCTTTAAAGATGCCTTTTTTCCTCTATGGCAACTTGTAATTTTAGCAGGAGTCAGGAGCTCTATTTTATTTTTAATTTAATTAATATAAAAAAAATCTAGATTTCTATATATTTTTCTAAAGAGTGCATTACTTTAAAACAACCATTTATTAGCATAGATGTATGAGCTGCATTTGAGATAAATGTAAAAACAATAATTATGAGACAAAAATGAAATGGAAAACAGAACAAAAGAAAACAGAAAGCTGATTTTTATGTTTTTAAGAGTCTTTAGTTCTACAGATATTATGCTGCATCAGGTCAAATGTCAGGCATGGTAATGAATTCCATGCAAAATCATTTGAGAATTGTTGAGGTGCTAACTGCTGTTAGCGTATCCAGCTAACAGAAGCACATGGCATACTAATTTTTGTGTGGGCGCTTTACACAGAAATAGAAATTTGAGTTGACAGTAGGGTTGCCAACTGTCAATTTAAAAAGGGAACTGTCCTGTATTAGGAAACAGTATTAGGTGTCTGATGTAATCCAGGTTCAATTCAAATTTTTGCAAATTCAGTTCACAAACATGTAAAGTTAAGAATTCGTAATGTGGTTGGGGTAGAAGAAGTGCATGGCCGAGCCCTTACTGAATTTTCACGCAGTTGGCAACAGTGTTTTTTTCCACCATTTTCTAAAATATTTGTTGCTACAAATACAGATATCAGTGTTACACCTGCAATGATGACTTTAATATTACAATTATTCAAAAACACAAGAACTGTTTTTTTTTTTCCTTTTTTTTTTTTTTTAAAGGGGAACTTTGATTGTTTTGTAATTTAGCTTGTTTTAGGTTTATATCTTTTCCCTATCCATAACTGTATTTATGTTCCTGTATTTGTATTTTCATCTTTCTTTTCATTTATTTTTAATTCTTGTAAAGTGACCTTGAGTGTTCAGAAAGGCGCTGTTAAATAAAATGTATTATTATTATTATTATCTTATGACAATTTTTATTCAAATTAAGTTTACCACTTAGTGAGAATATCTTACAGGCCTACACCCAGTAGGTGCATCAGAGATATTACGGTATTTTTTATTTATGTGTCTGTATATATATTTTATCAAATATGCCTTAAGGGATAAAAAAAAATAAAGATTGCAATATGCACATTTTAAGTAAATAAATACTAAAATAGTTTTGTGTCAAGTCAACTCATTTTGGAAAAAAACCTTCTGTTTCTTGTTACGTTCAGGTGATTTTGCTCTGCAGCAACAGCAGCAAACTGGTGCAAGTATCTGAGCCCAGCACCTGTGTTTACTCGCTGACCTTCGAGACGCCGCTCGTTTGCCATCCTCATTCGCTGTTAGGTAGGTCAGCAATAAAAGCCTCCTCTTATGCTGTGAATGTCGGCAGTAATCGGGGCTGCGTTTTTTTATTTACAGTGTACCCTACTCTGAATGAGAAGCTGCAGGAAGAATGGGATGAAGCGGAGCAGGCCCGATATGAGGGTCTTATCACTGAGCAGGTAGGAAGTAGATTTAGATTAAACCATTAAATGTCGCTAAAAACATCAAAAGTGCATTCATAGCTCTACTAATGCCTCGGACATTAGAGGATTTAAAACTATGAAATTGCTAGCTAATCATGTTAATCTTATGTGCACTACAGGGCTACAACAATCTCCTGAGAGATATTTTTCAGGATGCTGGACTCTTGAAGAGCAACAAAGTGACAGAGACTGTACCACAGGCAGAAGTAGATTCAGGAAAGCCAAACTCTTTACAGAAATGCCAAGAAGTAAGTTCATCAACGATTACGCATGGTAGGCGAGTGTTTCTTGAAACATATGGTTGATATTTATTTGTATGTATTTTGTTCTAGGATTATCAAAAACAGAGTGAAGAGATAGCAAGACTGCGTGCTCTCCTCACTCAGAATAATATTTCTTTTGAGTCACAGCCAAGTAAGTGAGCCTAAAACCAGCCTCGCCATATATGTTTAAACTGTCTCTATAGCATGAATTTTTTTTTATTTTATTTTATATGACAGATGAACAAAAGGGTGCAGTGACTGTGCCAGCTAAAGACCAACACCTGAGAGGAGACACGGGTATCTTCGATCTACTGTGAAGATCACCAGGAGCGGCAGGCTGCTTATTTTAAAGGACCTGAGGGGATTTAATGTCTTTCTGGTCTGTTTGAAACGAGGTTCACACCAGTAAAATGTGGATTAATTCTCTTGGGCAACACTGCATCAGACTTTTAGGGTAAAGTTTGGACTGTTACCTTCCCAGTATCTCCACAACCCCTGCAAGCTTTTCCGATGTTTTATGGAGGCAGCATCACTGGAAACTAAAACATCCTGCAGGCATAAGATGGAAAACTGTAACAATGCCATGTTTTAATAGCTGTTATTCTGAATATGACTGAACCTGTTTCGGCATATATTATTGATACACTACTTCACCAAGCAGCCAGCAGTCACTGGGGGAGTTTGACACGCTGGACATTTCACCAGTTCGTCACAGAGATACACAGTATTAACTTGGAGTGGGAGAGGAAGATAATAGTACCCAGGCGTGCACACAGAGATTGGAGAAAATCTAGCTGAAAGAATCGCAGATTGGGATTCAAATATAAGACCTTCTTGTTGCCACCAATTAGGCATTATTACCCCCTCTGACTATAGTAGAAAAAACTTGACCAAGCTTTTGAGGTTGAAGTACATACTGCTCTATTAAACTTCCCCTCTGTAGACATTTTTATAGGAAATGGAAGATCCATTGCAGTTTTAGTGAGGTTCATATCTTGACACTCCCCCCTGTAATATCCACGCATATAGAAAAAAGAAAAGACGATTCCTCACTTTAAAGTGGGAGTGTTTGCTCTAATCCTTGATATATTGTCCTTTATCATTTGCATGCGGGCCTTCTCCAACACGCTATTCAAATAGTTAAATTCCCCTCATCAACATTCAATCATCCAGCTCTACAGAGGCCCATTGATGAAACATTACTTGGTTCAGATGTGATGGGAAAGGGACACATTTTAAAGCTGATTTAGGTTTGAAGTTGTGTTCCTACTCTGAGACTTTGCCAAAACTGATTCTGTATCATTTTTTACTGAGACATTGGAAATAAAAGATGCAGCCTGAATTGCACTACCAATTTTTTTTTTTACATTTATTTAACATGATGTAATGGTTTAGATAGGGTTTGGTTAGAAAGAACCTTAAGAGAGGCTGCAAAAAAAAAAAAAAGGTTCTCTAAACTGAAAGGTGGACATCTTCAGAAGAACTGTCAGCTTGTTTAATGTTCTGTCTGGTAATAAACAAATGCAAATATGGAAATGTAAGGGTTTATTTAAAAATAAAACTTTGGAAATTGTGTTGGATTTCTGTTAAACTGTGACATCCTGAACTTGCACGGGTTTAGAGTCAGAAAAAATGCAGAACAGGCAGCTTTACAAAGCAATATTTATATAAAAACGACAAGCCAGTAGAGCTAAGTTTTTCTCCTTGGTTCTAATGAAAAAAAATAATATATGGGTGCACAAATTTTCTCCAGGTTTGAACGTCTTCACACTGAGTGAATGAAATCCGTTAACTTTCTTGTTTGTACACTGAACCTTCACCATTAAAGCCGATTCTCCCAGGAGGTGACAACCCACATACCTCCATCCTTAAAGTCACCTCTCTTTGACCGATTTGTGTCTTCACACTATCTAAAAAAAAAATGTCATTGTCTACTGTAGATTTGGAGGTGTTGCGATGAGAAACCTCAAGGTGAATCTCTTGTGCTGCAACAACAAAGAGGATGTGTAATTTTTTTTTCTTCCAGCACACAAATGAAAAGAAACTGGTTGACTTCAGACAGATGAAAAGATTAAGATAAAACATAAAGCTGGAGATGTAAGCAGTTGGCGTCGCTTTAAAATACCTGTTGAGAACCGAGGCCATCCCAAATGAGAAAAGCAGACAAGATTAGTTTGCTCCACATGTTTTAATCTGAGTCCACAAACATTTCACAGCTCATTGGATAAAATTTTTCCTTTTAGTCTGAATCTTCTTTTCAATGAGGATATTTTCTTGTTCAAAACTAAGTCCCTTGAACAGCTCTTACCTAGTTTGGATGTTTTTAAATTTTGTCACAAGCATAATTTAAATTAATTCATGTTCAACATAAGCATGTAAATTGGGGATGTGGCTAAAGGGAAACTTCTAACCCAGGATTTGTCAACATCAGTGTCCCAATATCCAGTGTCCTGCATGTTTAGATTCATCTATGCCCAGAGGTTAGATAAAAGGCTAAACTGCAGCATATCAAGATCTGCAGAAAATCAGCATTTATTTGAATTTGGAGCAGTAAAAATGTCCAAACATGGAGGACGGCTCTGGAGGACTGATCTAAACCATGCAGTGAGCAAAAGGAAGCACAAATCTCCTGACCATTTTTAGCCAACTCTTCAAGATCCACGTGTGTTAGAGAAAAGATGCATTTTGGTTTCAGCTCTCGGGAAAACCCTGGTGTCATTCAGGCCGTAGTACAAACTCACTTTTATGCAGCAGATCCAACATTTTAGTCAAATGTTTCTATCACCTTTAGAAAATAAGAACACTTAGCTCCAGAGTAACTGTCTGCAGCTGAGAGAAACATCTACATGGACTGAGAGCCTAAATGTATATTGCTGAACTTTTACGGATTGGAGAAAATTTCAATTTCCCCAAAAAAGTAACACCAGACCTTTTTTAAAAAGACAAAGAAAAGCTAAAGCATCTCTAATAAATTATTTAAAATTAAGCGTTCCAGCCTGTCGATAAGTTTGTGTAAACATTTGATCTAAAATGTGGATCTGCATCATTGAAAATATGAAACTCTACATAATGAGGCTGTGTGAACATCATGTAGGCTGAGGGTCTGAGTTGGTTTCACAGAATATTTTCTCCCGTGTCAGGAAGAGTCATCAGCTGGACTGGACTGAATACACGTCTGACTTGCATCAACATGTCTCAACCATAAGCATTCCTGACTACTTTTACCTCCACTAGTTTCTTAGCGTTCCACCCCC
Organism: Cyprinodon variegatus; assembly: GCF_000732505.1. Taxonomy (NCBI): domain Eukaryota; kingdom Metazoa; phylum Chordata; class Actinopteri; order Cyprinodontiformes; family Cyprinodontidae; genus Cyprinodon; species Cyprinodon variegatus. Next base: position 1,029,424 of record NW_015150709.1, read on the forward strand.
CTCCGAAGATTTCATCTCCATCTTATTGAAGACATTCAACACCGGAAAACTATATTATTGTTTTCAGAAAATGATCAAAGAATCATATGAAGGTAAAAACATTTAGGAAAATATTGGTCTTTATAGACTGTAGTAGCACAGACAGACATGTGAGCCTTTAAATGAATTATTTCCAGAGAGCAGCAGTTCCAGGCAGGAGACCCGGCCCTTGTTTCAGTGTCTTCCTGTGTTATCTCATCCATTCCAGTGGTTCCCAAGGGTCAGGATAAAAGCTGGATCACTTCTCTGGCTCTCTGCGCTCTCTGCTGGACAACTGCATCGTTTGGTGCATCTCCAGATTCTTCCACCAGCTTTAAGGCCTTCTGGACCGTTATATCCTTCGCTGTTCCACACAGCCCCTCCAGGTACTGAAGCAGAACTGAAAACACATTGTCTGGGATCTAAGGAAACAGAATAACTAAGTTATTTTACCATCTTGGTTAGTTTATATGCACCAAAACCCCCTTTAAGTTAAAAAAAGAAAACTATTTACAACACTTTTTATGAGCAAAAAAATCTAATATATTAAAATATTTCAGAGGGAGCTTAAGGATAAATATCTGTACTAAATAGGATCATAAAGCAGGTACTACATGACATAGCCAAGTCCCTGATTAGAATACTTTTATTAACTTGGAAAAAAATGACGTCTAACAATACCTTTAAGCACAGTAACTAAAGTCAACATTGATATCGGTTTTATTTCCTGGTTGAACAGGTCAGAGTAATTTTTCCCTTTGTGTTCTTTGTGTCTTTTCCCGCCTTTATTTGATCCATTTACAAATGGCTTCAATTAAACAACAATTAAACAAAGATAAATGTTTAGAAAAATAGATTTAAAAATCTCTTCTGCAACTAAAGATGATCAAACTGTTGAGGTGGTGCCACAGTATAAATACCAGTGTGTGGTTAGTGATAACATCAGTGTTTTCCCCATTACTGAGGTGTTAATATCTGTTCTTTTAAGAAGATTCATCTACCCCATTTACACTATCCTTGAAAAACCGTGCCAAGACTGGTCCGAGCTCAGTAACTGAGATAACTTATCGTGTGTAAATGGAAAGCAAACTGAACTGAGCCAAGCTAGACACAACCTAACCGAGCTGACTGCAGACCAGTTCCAGAGGTGGGCTCGGCTCGGTTTTTCCCTGGCCCGGTTCTCTGATAACATGAGCACATGAGCAGAATGTGTCATCTCCATCTGGCTACACATCCCGATTCACACTCCATTCCAGTAGTTGGCGGAAGTTGCTTGCCAACCAACACAAAACAGAAGAAGAACAACAACTATAAACAACAATCGAAATCTTCTCCACCCAACATTTTATATAATGGCTTCAAAAGAGTGTGGTGCGACCTGGGATGACCCCGAGACTGAGACCGTTATGCTATTTGGGCCATTTTGATTTGCCTGATTCCCTCCTTCTTCGTCTTCTTCTTGTGTTTTATGGCGGTTGGCAAACAACTTTTGGTGCATTACCGC
>NW_015150710.1:0-43640 GCF_000732505.1 Cyprinodon variegatus
AGTCTGTGGGAGAGGGGCTCGAACTCAGGATTCTATGCCCTTATGTAAGCAACAGCTTTTGATGTTCTATTTGTTTACTGGCTTGTTACAAGGTGACTTGCAAAAGTATTTATATATTTTGATTTTTTTGTGTATGGGAAGAAATTCATAAACTGTGAAAAACTCAAGTTGCTTGGGACATTTAAAGCACATGGAAGAAATACGCAAAATAAAATGACAACATTGTCTCAGGAAGTCAAAATTGATAGTATTAATAATATAGCTGAAATGTATGTTAAATTACTTACTTGAATTACTATGGGTTGGGGTGGGTGGCAGATGTACTGAACACAATGATTTTAAGTTAAGCATTATTCTGTACATTTTTCCCCCACCAAATCTGCCTGGATTAATTCCTTTTACACATTTCTCTGGTTATTAATACATCCTACATAATTTGAAAAGTGAAGCCAGATGCCCATGTGCATAAATCACTGGCAGGAACTCTATTTTAATTTGGGGTTCTAATATATTGTTCAATCATTTGAATAGGTAGTACTGTAGCTTTAAAAATGTATAAATACACCCCTGAACATTTTTTTATAAATTTTTTTTAACAGAACCAAAAATAACCTTCAAAATCCTTGCCAGTTACACAAATGTTTTAGCAGGAATTTTATTTGTTTGTTTGTTTTGAACACTGCTCTTTTCTAAATTGTTAGTTTATTAGAAATGGCTAGGCTTTCTTACAATGGTCTACATTTTAAAGATAATTCATTATGTTTTAATGCGGTTAAAGCTATGGCCATTCAAAACCACAACAGCAGCATTACAAACACTTATCCAAACCATTTATAATAGGTGTGTAACAAATTTTTACTTTGTATAGAAAAGGCATCTTAGAGTAGTTGTAAATTTTGTTTGAAGAATTCATTGAACAGCTATATGCTATGTTTAATACGCGCAAGGAAAAAAACCCATAAATGATTAAAAAAAATACCAAATTGACATCCATGGCAACAATTAGTTTCTGTAAATTTTTGACAAAAGCTGTAGATAGTGTGAGTTGTCAAGTTTACAAAGCCAAAGAAACTTGATTGATAAGGATGTGCTACATTAGTACCTACCTTGTAGCATGATCTCCACTCATGTTAATGAAAACACCACATAGACTGGATGATTTGTATGTTAGAAGCTATTTTGCAGCACTGCACTTAGGGCCTGATTATGTATATTAATCACAATATCTACAATGAAATTAGAGCTCCATGTTATTTTAGATCTACTAATCAATAAAGGAGACATTTTTATTCAGGACACAGCCAAACCCAGCCATGCGAAACATTCCTTTCCTCATATTTTCAGCTCTCTTATGAACTTCCCATTGTAAAATGGTTGTCATTCATTTTCATTAACTGCTATAAATGAGGCAGACATCTGCTGTATTAAAAATGTAATTATCAGAATACATAAATATGTAATTCCTTCAACCTGCATAATTGATGTGCACTAATGCACAGTGTTAAAGGAATAAACTTCCACTTAGTAGGAACGTGCCACAGGAACAATAGGTGGGCTCTTTGCTGTTAATTGAACATGCAGACAATTCTCAGGCTTGTGAAAATGTTAATCGCACAAGATGGATCCTTCATCAGCTGGCTCATCCATAAAAGCACCATTCACATCTGTGAAGCACAGAGAAATGGGAGCAGAGTAGGAGACTAAGATGCATTCCCATAGTAAGAAGTGAGGAATTGCCCCCAACATTTCCAAGCTTAGTAGAGAAATATGACCTCAAATTCACTAGGAGGAAGTGAATGACAAAATCACACACACACTACAGGAGACCCAATTATGTTATAGTCATCATTATGGTGTTTCAGAGGTTGGCTAATGCATGATGCATTGGTTGCACACTGCATCCAGTGGATAGAAGCTTTATATGGAAGAGATATTTCTCTCTATCAAAAAGCAATGCAGCAACAGGGTCTTCCCTGTTCTCAATATAAATACCTTGCAATAAACTAATATTCCACTGGCTTGATTGGTTTACATATAAGCATTGCTGAGGCCTCTTAAAAAACCTGCAAGTGGCTTTACGATTAAAATATATTAATTCTTGGAAGCAATTGTCATTGAAAGATTACAGTATGTCCAAAAATGGAGCGGTGTAATCATCCAATTATAGAATATGCAGTTAAGTCAATATTATTAAAATCCTGAAAAATTATATTTAAAATAAGTTTTATTTTCCAAGGAATTTGTTTTTGTCTTAACTGAAACATTAATCTTTTCAAAGGAAAACAATGTAAATGCGATATAAATTTTAAAGCTATATTGTAGCTTTTATGTTGTTTTATACATACAGTTGAGCATAAATAGATTATATATACTGTAGCAGTAGATTATTAGAGAATATGAAAACTGTACGAGATCCTGCCGCTTGCCACTTAGTTTAAAGGTAACCCATTCTTCTGATGAGTGTAATCAGCCTTGTTAGCTGATGTCTCTGAGTCATGTAACAAAGCAACTATGGTCTGAGTGGACCCGCACACCTTTTTTTTATTTTCTGCATCATTCTGTACTTTTAAGAGTGGGTGTTTCTATAGGAATGTTAGGGGAAAATAGCTTTATGAATAAAATGAGTTTTTTTTTATTTTGTATTTCAAAATCACATGAGGGTGAAAATGTGAACTTTGTTGCGATAGGACAGCAGCTGTATGACCCACCAGCTGTACAGGTGCAGCCAATAGTCTCCATCATCTATAGCAACCACCCCAGTGGTATGGCAGGGATCACTCAACCACCAGCTAATTTGAACATCTTCTTTCCTATACACCATATTTCCATGTTTATGTATCAACACAAAGCAGACTTTGTCAGTGGATAAGTATTGATCAACTTCCAAGCATTTCCAGTTGTTCTGGAGTTCCCATCTCTAAAGCCATGGACTCAACATAAAACAAAAATATGTGGCCAATGCTAAGGGGCATTTAACACCCGCACATATTTTTCTCAAACAGAGCAATCAATTTACATATTATTTATATGTAGAGGACGAATCAAGCGCAGCAAAGCGGGGCAAAGGTCTCAAGCAACACAACTGGCATGTTTTGACAATAGAAGCGAAATATGAGTGAGACCAAAACTCTTTTTCCCTCTGCAATGGGGCTGCAATTCGCTCTAGATGGGGCTTTGATTTAGCAGTTCCTAAGGTGTTTTTTTTTTTATATACAAATGGAAGATACAGAAAATAATGTTGAGAAAGGATGAAGTAAGGAATGTTCTTAACAATATTCGGCTGTCCTTCAATATCCCGCTGTTAACTCCCTTAGCTCCAGACTCTGGCACGGCTATCTTTGCAGAGGTTTTTGCTATAATCTCCAGCTACTCTTTTTCTGAGCTTCCAAACCTGGGCTATCCTTACCCGAAGTGAGATAGTTTCAGGTCCTGGTCAGACGGACATACCGCTGAAAATAGCTGTCACCCAGATGCACGCCTTGGAAAAGTTGGTGGTGTTCTGTTAAATGATTCTATCTCTTCAGAATCTGGTGAACCAAGGGACATTGATGATGGCAGCTTTATTCAGCTTTCAAGTTATTAAAACACTGTGACTCACTCGGTAAATTTAGATCAGTGATATTGAGGTGATACTGGCAAGATGTGGATTCGATGATGTGGTGGAGCTTGTCGCCTGCTGTGTGTATCGATGTCATCCGCCAAGTAAAGTGTTGATGACATGTCAGGCAAGTGACAGCAACCAAAAGTGATTAATTTTTGTCGTTTTTTTTTTCTTCCCACATTTGTCTTGTTATCCTTCCATTTTAATATCACAGCAGGGTGAGGAAATAATAAACCACCTTCTTTTATGAGAAATAAATGAGAAAATATATCCACTTTAAAGCCTTCACCATCCTATGTAAATAAAACGTGACTTTGTTCAACCAGAAAAAGTAGAAGAATTATGCCCCATTTACTCTTCCCTTCTGAAACTGATCCGTGCTGAGTATTTGACCGAGCTTTGATTAGTTAATCATGCCAAGCTTGGTTCTTACAACCATTTACACTTCACGCTATCTTCGCCTCCTCTCGGCGGTCCATGATACTTCAGCTCGCGGGAATTACCCAAACAAAAATGCTGGCCCCTGTAACATTCAGAAATGTATGTGCCTGGAATAGCGCCCCCTGCCTAAATTTCAATGAGAGCCTCGGTCTCAGCATCATCTCAGGTTGCACCAAGCTCTTTTGTTGCCATTTGTTATTAATAGGCTGAGAAGAAGTTTGTGTTGTGAACAGGTGAAGAGATCTGTGAATTGCAAAGCCGGACATGCCGGAAAACATGATAGATGATACACTGCCAGTAAATAGGAGATGATGCTGTCTGCTCATGCACTCTTTATCAGAGAACCAAGCCACAACGGAACCGTTCCAAGCCATACTGTAGAATTAGTACTAGATTTAGAGAGGATTGGGTGTGTCTGGAACGGTCCAGTTCAGTTGCGTTCCGTTTACACTCAACAGTTATCTCAGTCACTGTGCTCGGACTGTTCTCGGCATGATTTCAAAAAGGTAGTGCCTTAGGGGAAACTGAATTTCCCTTTAGGGATTAATAAAGTATAATTAAAGTATGATTGAATTGAATTGAATAAAAGGGGCTTTAGCTTAGTAGGGGGAGAAAACCAAAAGTGCCTGTAAAACCTGGGTATAACTCAGGTTATACCCAGGTTTTACATGTGTTTTGTTTTACATGTCTTTTGTAACCATCCGGCAACGAAAACAGCTTGTAGCCATTCAAGATTTCCCCACTTTCCTTGATGGGCCCTTAGCTGGTCCTTGGCTGGTCCCCAACAATTCCTTTTTAAACATCAATATTTGTACTAAGATATTCTTTCTGTCATGATTTGTGGACATTAAAATCTAAAGAGAAGCATCATCCCCAGATCAGACCCTGTAATTCTGTGAAAGGATGGAGTAAGTGGAAAAAAGAAAAAAAAGCCTGTCCAGGAGGGCCAGTGGCTAGAAGTTGAAGGGGATTTTGCAGGGAGTCGCAGGGAAGTGGTCTGCCATTTGGCCGGAGTTTGATTGGGAAGGGCCATTTTGAATGTATTGTGTGCTTTGAACATCCTCATAAAACCATCACTATAATGGTTTTCTGGTATTTTACTTAGAGAGCTCTAAACAACAACAGGAATAAAACGTTTTGCAGTTTTTAAACAGTATTAATTAAAAACCTTGTTATACCTCAAAATCAAAATGCTTAAACTCTTACAATCTAAATTATAAATCCTGATCTTTTATTTGTGTGGGCTTGATTGAGAAAAATGCAAATGGTTAAATCTGCCTTTTATTTGAGTTGTGAACCTATATGTATAAGCTTTTACATAAACATTAAGTTTGAGTTCTTGGGCTGGCTTTACAAATTCATAATCCTGTAAGGAATCGACATCAAAACACATACCCTGCACGTACGCATAGAGCTCATTGTCCTCATCAGAGCAGGCAGTCAAGGGGCCAGTGAGCTGTAGCATGTCTTCCTGCATTAACCAAAATTCCCAGTGTATCCCCCAGGCTCTACTACACTGGGAATGTGCGGTGTTGTCTGAGGACTATCAAAAAGCTACCCTCATTTTTCATCTGCTTTTCCGTTTTTCATTCTCTCCACCCTCCTCCTTCTCCCTTTTTATCCCCCTCCCACTATGTGACCTCTCAGTCTGCCACTCTTGCTAAATTTGGCATACATCCCAAGGATGTACACCCTCTGTATGTTTTTTGTTGCATTATTGTCCTTCCCTTTCACCTTGCAGTACTTTTGTCCTTCCTTTTCTGACCCTTTCATGAGAAACTGACGTTGAGATTTTTGTTCACGCTCAGCAGCATTAAATAATTGAAGATCTCTTTGAAAAAACCCCCCCCCCACACACACACACACACACAAACATACCCCCCCACACACACACCAATTATCTCTACGTCTTAATTAGGCCCTCATTCTATGCATCCTCCCTGGTATTAGTGGGTGAGCCTGTGACTCTGTTCATGTTTGCAGCAGTAGCTTCTCTGGTCTAATTCTGCTGTAGTTGTCCTTACTTGCCATGGGATATTCTGTCAGGCTGACTAATTACCAGCTGGTATGTGTGCATGTGTGTGTGTAAGTGTATTCTTAAGTAAATGACTGTAGCCTATTTGCTAAGCAAAATGGCATTTCCAAGTACCCACTCCATGTTAGTGATCTTTTGTCTTGCTGTAAGTCTTGATATTATTATTGATAATTTTCTTATTAATACACCTAATTGGGTTTTCAACACTTAAGGGTTTATTTTTAAGACAATCAATCAAGAAAAATAGCATGCTTTTAAGTATGTGTATTTTATTTTTTCCTTATGTAAGTCTAACCTGTAAGCATGAGTTCAACATGGAAGATGGTGGTTCAAGAGGTTATTGTTTGTCTCATAACCAGTAGATAGGGTAGCAGTAGAAGTCCTGCAAAAAGATAGGGTGCGGACTACTTTTTTTGGGAGAGGCTTGGAGTATAGTGGCTTTGCCTCCAAAATCAAGAGGTGGTAGCTGAGGTGGCTTGGGCATCTGTTTTAGATTTTTCCTGGCTTTGCCCATTTTATTTGGTGTAGGCCATGAGGAAGCCCCAAGACGTTCTCTGGCTCATCTATGGCTCAATCCAAATACCTTAAATTATAGCCCTTCCACTTTCACGGAATGAACTGTAACAACACTTTTCTGGATAGGAAAGGAGCTTGGGACTTGTGCTGAATTTGGACAGCCCCCAGTCTGGACAAGCATAAATATGATGCTAGTCAAATTAAGTGTCCCAGAAAAAAACTACAAAAAAACTAAGTTAGAAAATTGTACTGAATGGCTGAAGCTCTCCATAATAAGCCCAAAAACATATGAAGGTGTCTACATTTTACTTTCTCATACAAAATACACGTGAAGAAGTAATGTATTTTTTTTGAAGTTCGTGAGTTGGGCCGTGCCCATAAATCATGTCATTCAAAGGATTATTGGCAACCATGCAGCTCGTAGTGGGGGCTTGAAACATCAGGAGGTCTGAATGCCTTTTGAGACTCCTGCTGCTGCAAACCAGTGGAAGACAAGTAGAGCCTATTATCTATCATCCACCTGGAGAGATATCAATGGAGAGATAGGGATATAGATATAAAGATATATATAGATATAGAAAAAAATGCTTTCTTACCCACCCCTAGTACTCCTCGACAGGGTGTGTGGCTTCTTAATCACAAGCTTGTGTGCTCTACGAAAGGCCTCAGAGCGTTAGTGTTTTTCCCCTAATCTTACCTGTTCATAGAAGTGTGCACTTCAGGACTGACAAGTCTGATGTTTATCAAGTTATATAGCACCAATTCACAACACATGTCATCTCAAGGCACTTTAAAGAGACATGTCAACCTGATCATACAGTCAGATTGGTTCAAATTTTTCTTTCAAAGGAAAACCAGCTGATTGCATTGACTCCTTGACTCGAAGGCAATCCCTCAACTCGAGCATGCTTGTAGCAATATTGGAGAGAAAAACATCATTTTAAAAGGAAGATACCTCCAGCAGAACCAGGCTCAGTGCGAGCTGCAATCTGCCGAGGCCGACTTGGGGTTCAAGCTAGAATCAGACATAGAAAAAAAAGAAGAGATACAAAAGTCAACGGTTAACCAGCCCCATAGGCGGCCCCATCCAGGAAACACACAGCCAGGCAGAGAAGCTCCGAGCCATCTCCCATGTAAGAGGATGAAGAGAGTACATACAGTTAGGAGTCACAGTCAGAGAAAAGGAACTACACTGAAAAACAGGCCAAGCTCCAACATCTATTAACAATAGTTAATATGGCAGCAGAGCTGATATTCTCATCACTATGGTATCGCAGTCAAACAGGAACAGACCTGATGACGCTCCTAAAAGAAAGAGCAGAGAACATAACTTTAGAGATTGAACTAAAAAAACGTACTGCAGAATGAGAAAATAGAGATCAAATGACGAAGAAATTATGAAAAGGAGTCCCTATGTCCTCCAGCAGTCTAAGCCTATACCCCCATAACTATAGAGATAGCTAAGGACAGGTTTTTAGCTATATTTCATAGGGTGTACAGTACACCTTGGTGTACCACAACTTCAGGCTTTGCGCGGCAGCGAAAAGATATTGAGACAAGTTGGGGTGTTTGGACTCGTTTTGCTACCTTATGGCGACTGCATAAGACCAATGTTTGTTAAATAACTAGTGGACTAGTAACTAGTCCCACTAATGAAAAGTTTTTTTCAATAGTTTGAAGTTAGGTTTCAGTTTAAGATATGATTTCATTTTAGGTTATGGTTGAGTATGTTGCCAATAGTTAGGGTTAGGGTAAGGTTCTGCGTTATGCTATAAAAATCAATAGAAGTCAGTTACTAAAACATGGAAACACAGCATGAGTGTGTTGTCCTTCATAAGATTGCGTCATATGAACCACTTCAATTTTGTTTTATTCGGGGGTTTTCTCTCATGTTCCTTCAGTTCTATCTTTCACTGTTTAAGATATTTACTAACCACTCCATCCATTGCGGCCATCTTCTTCATCTATTCTTGGAGCTTGGATGTCTCTGCTTTGATGCTGGCTCTGATTACTAGGCCTCTGCCTCCTTCTTTGAACTTTGTGTGCGGCCTTACATCCCAAATCCACCAAATATGGTGGATTTGGGATGTAATCCACCATATTTGGTGAGTAGCTTTGTTTTTTAAACTGACTCTTAACATTAAAAATAATGGTCCATCAAAAGGAACAACCTTTAGTTCCCTAAAAGGCCTGCTGGTCCTCAGAAGGTTAGAATATTTACCAAACACAGTCCTATGTAAGTACCTTAAATAAGTAGTCACACTCACATGCTCATATTGTGTGCCCCTTGTATAAAGCACCCAACCAGTTCGCAGACTGACAGCAAGACGCAGTGTGGCAGAAAATCCATGGCCTTCTTCCTTCACCTTTGCTTTGGCTGCTGTCTGTGTGGTGCAGATTTATTGAGGTGCTAATTTGATTTTTGGCACACTGGGCTTTACATTCTACCACTATTAAGAGAGTTGGATCATGCTTTTAGCTGGTCTGGTTAAGTATGAAACTGAAAGAATAATTTTGAAAAGATTTTCATTTATTTTTTTGCATGGAAAACAGAGTTAAAATTAACCAGTGAATGAGCTTTTAATGATTAATATTACCATCTTAAAGGAGGTTGAACATTTATCAATAAAGAAAATGATACAAAGTTAGTTACTTATAGGAACACCTGTTTTTATTTCTCTGAATGCTTGTAAACGCCATAAGGTAAAAGCTTATTTTTTGTTGTAGACTTCTTTGTTTACTTAATATCACTGAAACATATATTTTTTTCTATGTAATTCAGAGGAGAAACAAGGTCACATTATGATAATAGATTGCTTCTTCTCTACTGTACGTCTCTAACTACATCTTTGTGTAAAGGCTTTTGAAAGCATACATACCTCTCTTACAATGTAACGTTTATGTAACCTGAAAAAAGGTTAAAACTAAATGTTAAAACTATTTCCATCTCTTTTAAAAGGAAAACAGGAATTAGGAAAACATTTTAAAAGTTAAATAAGCTGATTTCATGGTTAAAACAACATTAAACCAATATTTTTCTAATGGTGTGTCCTCACAGGCGAAAAAAATCTGTCACTTTCAGGTTTTCACCGCTCACCTAACACCTGCCATATCACCAGTAACTTACTAGGCGGGCGGCAAGCTCCAACACATTTTCCAACCTGTGTTTGCCGGTTCCTACCCCACATGGGCAGCAGTACAAACAACAATACAAACTGCAAGCTGTCATCTCTATGAGGAAGAATATAACACAGCCATTTGCAACTTTTTCAAAGCCATCTAAAAGAAACAGTCATTCATTTCCAGGAGCTTATTCACAATCTGATGATAGTGGTGATAATAATGAGCTAAATCACAGGACGTCTCTAGATGTTTGCATTCGCAAACCCTAGTAGGCAGGAGCTAGTGTTTGCTCGCCATGTTTTTCCACATTGATCTGTCAGCATAGTTACACATTTTCCAAGGTGCAGGAATCTTTTCTGCATGCTTGGAAAAACAAAATGCAGATGGAAACGTCAGGTATAAAACAAGTTAAAGGTTGTAAAACAGAGACTTTCAGAGAAAAATGCCATCTGGTCAGTGAATTCATTCAATGAATTTTATTTGAAGATCTACTGTGTTTGATTATTTTAGAGTAGCCCCAAAAATGTCCCTTTGGTAGCCCCTTCTCTGTTCAAAAGCCCCAGGAATTGTTAAACCTCAAGAAAAATAAATCTTGCAAGGAATCCTTAGTCTGTTGTTCATATTTCTCTGAAAGGCCCCAGGAAAACCAGACAACACCTTCAGTGTTGAATTCCCAGTGTTGAATCTGTTCACTCGCTTTGAAAAAGGTTAAGATTTGTTGTTGTTGTTTTAACTGATAAATAATGGAAGATGACCAGCTTTACTGTAGAGTTACGCAGTGGATTAATTCCTCCCTATATTAATTTGCACTGGATTCATAAGCAGAAAACAAATTGTTTGACATATTTTTTAGCCTGCATGATTATTTGGCACTAACTAATAAAACTGAATAACACTATTGTTTTATCTTTTATTAGCACAAAGAGAAAATATTTGCAATAATTTTTTTCAGACAGTCCACCGGTACAATTTAATTATAAGAAAATATTTATATCAAGTAGAAAATGTAGATCAATGTTTTGTCATTATCTCCTTTCTATCTCTTCTTTCTTTCATCTTTTCTCTTTTTTTTCTTTTTTCCTTTTCTTCTTCGATTTTCTGCTCTATTTACATTGCAGTGTCCATATAAACTGTAAGACTCCCTGCATAATTATAATAAAGCAATTTATATGCATGAAACAAGTGCGAGCTATATGGCAATTGCCATACTGCTACACTTGAGAAAGTAAAATCTGTTGGGCTCTTTTTGGCATCAAGACAATTATTCTTATTGCCACATTGCTAGACAGGACACTGTAAAAACAACGACAAACGTACTCAAAAACAAACAATTTTTTGTGATGAATGAAAAGTTTGTGATAACTGACAGGAAGACTGACAGGCCTGACAGTATGCAGCTCTTCCTTTCTGTAAGCTCTGAATGTGGATTTCAACATAGGGAAATTAAGTGACTACAGAGATTACATTTTTAGATTATATGCTCATTAAAAGACATCTCGCAGTAAAGAAATATTTTTTTTAGAAATAAACTAAATTTGTACTCTCTCTGTTTCTCATGTTACTGGTGATGGTGGTGGTGGTACAATGCACTCTAGGATATCATCCTGGACACAAACCCTACCCTCTAACAATCCCAGCTAATGTTATGGGAGACCTACTAATCAGGGTCCAAATATTCAGCAAAGTAAAGCCTTGGGAAGGGGGAGTCACCCAAGCATATTGATATGTGACCTAGACTTTGAAGAGCCCTGGGTCTTTTGAAAAGCAATAGTAAAGCCCCTAATCTTTGTGTAAATAAATTGTGGTCAAGGACTTGCAGAAGTCTATGACCCTTCAGGTGGTACATAATGTCCATACATGATCTATACATTGGCATGGACATGAACAAAGTTCCCTTTCTTATAAAGCATGACTCTCTTTGGAGTGTTGCTTTTTAACAACAATCATTAATGAATAGAAATCTAGTCCATTCAACATATATTGTCAAAAGAAAAGTATTATCCAAGTACTTCATTAAAATATAGGCATCCCTACACAAATTGACCCTATGTGCATCACCGCTTTTGAATTTAATGTACTTCTGAAATAACATTATATCTAGTGGCGGCTGGCCAATAGCAGGTGTAAGGGTGCTGCCGCACGCACCCAATGACCTTGAATAAGTCAAAAAAAAGAAAACAAATGAAAATAAATTATAAAATTCAAACATTTTTAATATTTAATGATGAGTAAAGCTGTTTCATTCGTCGTGGGATTGGTGATGTATTTCCACCCTGGGGCACAAAAAGTCTTTGCCTATACACTCTTGTTGTAGATGCAAAGGAGCTCCTCTGCAATGCAAAAGATAGGACCATCCTGCAATCAGTGCTAAAATCAACTTTATTTACACAACACCTCCTTACACAGCGCTGACGTCACAGTTATCTGTTATACAGTGAAGCTGATTGACAGGTTTCAATAATTATTAAGCAAGGCTTGGCTAACTGCATGCAGCAAGGCTTACAATTTGTTCTGCTTTCCCTGCCTCCTATTTCAAATGTCACGATCTGACCTAGCATGGATAAAGACAGGAATGACTGATTTAAAGCACTTTTTTGGAAACCTTTTTATTCTTTTTTTTTTTTTTTGGCTTTTTTGCAATATGCTTGTGTGATACCTCAATATAAATTTGATTGGTTTTTGAAGTTGTAGGCCCCCCTGGAGAAAACTCCCCTAGCCAAAACTGATTAGGTCTGCATTTATGTACTTGCAGACCTCAAAATTTTGCTTTTTGTTTGTTGCTTGCAAGTAGAATGTGAGACAAGAATAAGATTTTCAATGTTTTTGCTACCTCTTGGTGGTAGTGATACCAATGACAAACATTCATTTAAAGATATTAGTGATGTTTCTCCTTTTTATAGGTTTAATTAAAGCTTACTGAAAAGAATACCAAAAGGATTAGAACAAAGTAAATGCCAAGGAGTCTCAAAAGTCTTTGGATTTGTTGTTGAGCAGTTTCTGATTTGAAATTTCTTATTTGATGAGATATAAGGATTTTAAATATATTATCTCTCTCACATGCATCATTTGTTGTTGCATCTTGTGAGAACTACTAAGTCAAGGACCTATAAAATATTACCTGACTATTATGTCTCTCATTTGTATTCTATTCCATCTGAGTCATGCTAGCCTTGCCGCTACTGGATAAAAGCTGCAGTGATGAGGGTCTAATATAGAAGGCTTCTTCAGGGTCCCTGTTCTTCCTCTCCATCACCTAATATCTCTCTCTATCTTTCCTCCACTCTCTTTGTCAGCCTTCTAGTGGTTTGATGGGTATAGCTGACAGATGACAGTCTCATTTCTATTCAGGCATGGTTTCCTGCTATCTAGGGGCTAAGCCATGCAATAGCTATAAGTGTCACATTAGATCCCAGCCACGAAGATGGGAATGTCAGAGTGACAGGGAAGCCAGCCGCAACCACCATTATCAGTGTCTTTGTAGGTGACACCCACAGATAGAAATGTGCAGCTGTAGTGCGACTGTGCAGAAGCTACATGTTTTGTTAGCCATGATCTTTACAATGTCCCAGAGCTATTTGATTCCTTCCTATATTTTAGGTGATTCTAGTTACATATTTGACAGCGCTGCATATGACAGTTATGATTTTGTCAGTGATTATTACATAAATTCTGACTGATTATGACTTTTGCAAATATTACTATATATTATAAGTCTGATAAATGGAAGAGCATGTTGAGAATGGCAATGCTAAATGTACAGAATAATTATTATAGGTTTACCAAAAAAATGTCAAAATTATCTATAAAACTTAAAATAGAATGCATGTGATATCCAACACTTGTATATTAATAAAAAATGTCACTCAAATGCACCTATGAAGACGGTGCAAAGATTTAAATTAATATTTTCACACAACTATTGTCGTCTTGTTCAATCTGCTTTCCAATTGAACAGATATATGAATTACCATCATTTTCCTATATGTAGACATGGACATGTTTCGGCCTCAAATACTGGATTCGGATTGTTAATAGCTTTTGTTATATCCAGAAAAAAAATACCACTGTACACTTATTGTTCAGCACCCATACCCTCAACAGGCTAAAGTTCCTACTGCTTTCCAAATTAACCAAGCCAGAAGTACAATTGCAGCACCTGGAAAAGGGCATCAAAAGCTTCACACAGCAGTCGAAGACAATTACCTTGAGAAGAATGCCCTTCTCTGCATTTAGCTAATGAGATTTTGGTCAGGTGCAAAGAGAAAAAAGTGAAGAGGAAAAAAAAAAATCCTAACCCAATTACTGTGACCCAAAGGAGATTCAGGAGCTTTTTTTTTTTTTCCATAGTGTGTGAGGGGTTGTTTGAATGGAGCAGTGGCAGAAAAGAGGAAAATGAATTATTGATTGTAATTACACAGACCTACGACTCTCTGCTCTCTGTTTGACAGGCTTCTTTTCAGTCCTGTCCTGGTAGACTATGTTTATGGGGAAGGGTTAGACATTAACACTATGCGCTGTTCAGGAATGTTAAGTGACGGAAGTTGTTAAAATTGATTCTTTTGTTAGTGTCTAAATAGCTCAATGGCTAAGGGGTACTTCTAACTTAAAAATGTTATCTTTCTTCTCCATTTTATATTAGATTATAGTGTTGAAACACTTAAACCAAAGTTTTAAGCAAATCTAAAATATTTGTAATAGCAGATTCTGATGCCACGAGTCGTGCATTTTGATGGGAAATGTTAATGGGAAATTGTGGTCCCTCTTTACTCTGATATAGCTGGCCGTGCGTTGGTGGCGCAGTGGTTAGTGCACATGTCCCATATATGGAGGCTTTAGTCCTCGACGTGGGTTGTGTTCATTCTGTCTGTAGTTTTAGTGAGTTTTAGTGGTATTATTTAACAGAATAATTGTCTGTAATATTTTGTTAAATACATTTTATCCTATATTTAGTGCGTGTTTACAATAAGTTTCATATATGTGTGCAACTGCACAGTATAATAGTCTAAAAATATAACATTGTCGCAATGAGATACTGTGTATTGATTTTTTAAGGAACGATTGATATAACACCAGTTTGGAAAAGGCTGTGACGTAGTATAAATGTGGAAAAAATGCAGCACTTCAATACTTTCACACTGTATATTGTGTAATGAAACAGTCATTTTTGCTGTTTCAAAATGTGTCATCTTACTTCATATATTCCACTTGTGTGTCAGTATTTGTAAATTACCTCCTTCCTGCTATTACAGACATTTTTTTTATAATCCTTGTTTGTTCATATCCCTTTGTTCATATCCGATCCTGTTTGAGTCATCCTTGCAGCATTTATTAGTTTATGTAGAGTCAGTTTAAATGTGATGCCTTATAACACATGCCCCACCTATCTACTGTAGTGAGAACCTTGGCTTGCTTAATGCAGTTGTCTCCAAGCTGAATCTATAAATAAAGATTTTAAATGCACCCCACAGGTTTCCATTTTTGATTTTCTCTCTTGTAGATAACACCTCTACAAGCTTTCTTATGTCTTTGTTTTTACAGAAAACAAAAGCTAAGCAGCTTTCATGAATGCTTTTTTTAATAAGGTATTACAGATGTATTTTAAGTTTTATCGGGTTGTTCTGATCTTTTAAGAAAATGCTCCATGTATGTGCATGATTATTCTCGCAAGTATACACACTGGTTTTGCCTGATTTTGATAAGCACTCAGGCAGCAACACAATCACGACAAACTCATTAAGAATGTTGATGGTGTGCAAAACAGTTTCTTGAGACACAGAAGTCAGACTTCCTGTTTTACACACAATGTCATGTCTATACATCTTTCACCTTTTTGATCCCTTTCCTGACTCAGCAATATTACTTTAACATTAAGCCCTCTGTGAATGCAAAATAGCTAAAAGCTTGGAATAGTCTACAGCACTGTGATAAGAGAAAATACAGTTTTACTCCCTCCATTCATCACAACATAATGGAGCTTTCACTGCTGAGGTTTTGTTAGATGTGTTTTGAATGGGGGTGGCATTTTTTTTTTTACCAGACATCCAAATTATCCTTGATAAATAAACAATTTGCTCCTGATAATATTTCCTGCCACAGGCGACAATGTTTCAGGGCAAATGAATAACAAAGTCAGCCACTTATATTCTATTATCATTTGTGTATTTTTTTCCGAACAAAAACGTTAGATTTGTAATTTCTTGTAGATGCAGTACTACTTCAGTTTACTAGTATAACGTAACTGTTTTACCTCTGAAAAATTAGACCTCCAAGGTATGACGGAATGTATGCAGTAATGTTTGCAGCACTGTCTTATTTTGTTGTATTTGCACCAAAAATCAAAATATCTTATATCTATATTTTATATCTATATTTTTTATTAACTTTTTTTAAATCAAATGAAAAAGAAAACCTTTAAATATTCTACAATAACCCCCCAATATTAATAGTAAGAAAACATAACGGTAAAAATACAAAATAGACAGAACATTAAACCAAAAACAAATATTCACTTTTAAATTGGTGCATACTTTGGAACTGATTGTCAAGGATTCCAAATTAAAAACACTAAATTGCTGTGCAAATGCCATAAAAAACTGGGTATAGGATAACATAAAAACTTTTGAGTTAATGCCAAATATATTTTTTAAGATTGGTAAACTATATACCTGGCCTATGTAATAGGGGCATAACAAAACACCAGAGGTTCTTTGAGATTTTAACCTGCTACTTCTTTTTGTTAAAATTGGCACAAGCTCATTATAAGAAGTTTCCACAGTGTATGGAATTATTGAAGCCCCACTGTGGTTTGGTTTGAAATATATAAGCAATTAATATTTTAACAAAACCACACATCTCTTCCCCTTTTGAGCATCTAATGTTTCTAAAGTCAAACTCATGACGCAACACAAAAAAAGGTTTAGATGAAAATTTTACATCCTGCAATCCAAAGGCAGATTGATGTAATTTTATTCTGCCTTATTACAAATTTATAATGATTATGCATTTTTGATTATTAAAAACACTCACTATGAACTGGCTTTTATTTGGTTTCATGATTTTTCTCTTAGCATTTGCTCAGTAATATCAGACTATAAATCTCTCTTTGAAAGTAGTATTATAGTAAGTTTTTTCACCTCCATGATCTATTTCAGTAAATCTTTGAATCAATATAGTGGCTTGCCAACTATTTTATTTAGCTTTAACTCTTCCACATTTTTCCACTATACAACCACAAACTTATAAAGAAATTTCTTGCGACTGAAAGTTATGTGCAATATACCTCAGTTAAAATAGAAATGTGTTCAGAGGCATTAGATTGAAAGAGGCTCAATAGAAAAGCTGTTTCACTTTTAGAATATTAATTTGTAAAGAAAAATTTAAGTACCGTTTACCATTTTCTTTCAATATTCCTTAAGTGATATTTAATTGCTTTTATATTTTATTCATATAAAATCATTTTATATAAATCATTTCCCAGAATTATAGATTCTGTTTTCTAGAACAAAAAAGGCACCTACTTTCACTCTGTATTGTACCCCTTTTTTTGCATGCATGCATGCATGAGTTGGAAATTTGAAAAAAAAGATACATATTTTGCCCTTTAAGATAAGAATGGAAAGCTCCTGAAAATATTTTTTTCAATCATGCTCTGATGTGTTCAGGTTATTTATGTTTTGTATGAATAAACCAGTTTTATGTTAATATTTTATGCAAAAGAATACTATATCCATACTCTTGTGCCCATTTTTTTTTCATCATACATTACATTGCTTTAGAATGAAAAAAGGAGTTCAAAGTAAATTCTCTGGAAGTTAAAGGAAGATATGAAAGAAAGATCAAAAAAAGATCTTTTGTCTTTCATTTGCCTTTGAAATACAATTGATGATATATACTTTAAAATCATTAAAGGTATTTTCTGCATAAGTAGTATGGCTCCTAAATTTAATGCATCCTAAATAATTCTCACACGTTTCTCTTTATATCAGGCACTAGAAGAAGTGGGCTGAAACAGAAGCAGCGTGGAAAGAAATCAGACATCCCCCTTTTCCAGTAAGCTTATACACACACACACACACACACACACACACACACACACACACACACACAGATTTACTGGATTCCCATCTCCAAACTTTCCCCACCACCACCCACTCTCCCTCTCTGCTTCTCTCAATCTTTCTATCTGTGTCTTCCCCCCATCCCCTCCTTCCCCCCAAAATTCAATCTTGTATTTGCTTGTGATGGAGAGTAGCTCTACAGTTTTGTGCCAGGCGCAGAGGAATACATTATACTGCAAAATAAAGAAATATATAAATAAATAAAAGTGGATCTATCTGTCCTAGTTTCTCTTCACTGAATGAGCATGATTTGGTTGTGCATGCCATTTCATTGACTTATTTATTCTTCCTTTTTTTTCCTGAATGCAATACGTTGCTCTGTACAGTTTGTCGCTGAATATTGATATTGACTGCCTGAGGCATGTGAGAGAGGTGAAAGTAACAGAAGGGAAGATACATGGTGTTGAGAAAAGAGAGCTTAAACAAGAAAATCGATCAAAGTAGGGGATTTTGTAAAGATAATATGACATTAAAATAGGAGACTAAAAAAATATTTTGCCTTTATGAATCAGTTAAAATGTTCATAAAAATTGTAAAAGTGTAGCATTTCTATTTAAGTCCCATGTTTTTAATGTATGATGGAGTTACTCTATTGTGTTGTAGTTAGGAGTCTGATCACAGGGAAGGGGGCACAAAACCAAATGTATTTTAAGCCAGTTCCTACTATGGATAAGTTTTAAGGATTCCCCTCTGCAACACCATGATACCGCTGTTTGAATAACCAGTTACACACTGGTATATTAGCACATGCGAGCCAATACAGTCCTCACCTCCCTTAACATGCATGTGCTAAAACAAGCCACACTGGCTTATTTGGTATTACTGTTCTGTTTTAGAAGGTTATTTCTAATTACTCCACACAAGCACCTTTTTTTCTGTACATTCATTGTTCCCTTACTTCTACCTTCTTTATGGGTGTATTACAACATCTATCACAGCTTTGAGAGCTTTTTGCTTTACACTTATGTAATCTGACTTCATGTGGATGTAGCTTTAAATTTCCTGAAATTTTTCCATAAGTTGTTCTTGTCCTTGTGAACCCAGTATGGATTATCTCGAGAGTATCAGCGTAACAGTGCTGTGAATAAATGTATGCCCACTATCATATTTACCCTCTTACAGGTTTTTTGGAGGATGGTGTCATGATGGGTCTCTGTGATTAAACCCACATGCAGAACACCACACGAAGCAGGGTAAAAGTTTAACAGTTTATTTAAGAAAGGAAAAACAGAGTAAACAATGAACTGGTTCTGGTACTGGTCCGGGACTTGGTTTCACAGAGTAATCTGCAGAGAAGGATAGTTTGGTTAGCCAGGTAACTATGATGTCTTGACAGGGTTTTGATTCAGAGTTGTACCTGATGAGGTTCAGACTGATCGGTGGAGAGGGGGAACCGGTTGGGTCCAGAGACTGTGGGTTCAGCAGAGAGCTTAGCAGCGGGAGAGCTTAGCTTCAGGCTAGCGAGGTTCAGACCTTGAGTAGTTCTCCAAGTTCTCTCCTGAGAACTAGCAGGGAGATTCAGACTGAGGATCTTCAGGTTTGGCTTCTTGGGCAGGCAAGCAGGTTTCCAAACATGAGCTCCTCCAGAGCTACAGACTTCGATCAGGTTTCCTGTAAGGCAGAGAAGACAGAGGCTGGTTAGAATCAGGTTACTCTCCTGAGCAGACAGAGATTCTATGTGCAGGCTGAGGATCAGGTTCTGCTAACCAAAACTGGTCAACACTCTGGCAATGAAGACAGGTCTGGCCGCTGCTTATGTAGCTGTTCTCCTGATGGGCTGATGATCCTCAGGTGTACAGGAGGCTCCAGCTCAGGAGACCCATAGCGCTCTCTGCTGGAGACAGGTGTCAGATCTCCAGATCCCAACAGATGGGGTTCAGGCTTTATTATTTCTGGTTATAAAAATATTTTTAGTACTAGACTCAATACATTTGTATACAAAGTAATTTTATTTCTATGTAAACTTTACACTACTTTTGGTACCAACAGCTGACATAAAGTGCAATAAATGGCAATGAGTCTTTAAAGAGTTATTACTGAGTTTTCTTATGATACTGCAGTTTTTTTCTTTTAAACTTTTTTCATTTTACATGGATTTGGCATTGGTGTCTTGAGTTCAGCTTGATGTTGGTTGTATGTGAATATCCACGAAATTCATCTTGAATATAACACTCTGATTGCTTGCTAGGTTGGACCCATTTAATATGGACACACTTGACATAATTTCTGCATAACGGCGTGGGAAGTTCAAACCCATTAAGGGGAAATAGGCTACAGGCTTGTAGATGCATCAGTGCTTAACTACTGAGGTGGCAGTCTACTTATCAAACACTGTTTTACTCATAAAGTGTCAAACAAAAAGGCGATTTTAAAGATATTTTTCAGTATTTCTTTTTAACTTAGCTACATTGAGGGTTTTTGAGTTTGAACAGAGTGTTTAAGCTTTCACTAAAGTAGCTATCTGAAATTTTCAGCCTTTTGCTTGGGCACTCCAACAATTTTTCCTTTATTAAAGGGTCCGGTCACATTCAGAATACAAACTTCTGAAAGTACTTTAAGTATGAAATTATTAAATACTTTTCAATAAATTATAAGTGTTTTTAATTAATAGTAATTTGAGATTAATGACGTGTTTTTTCTCTGGCCAGAAGTTTGATGGCAAAGCCCCCCTCTTCAAGTTGGCAATATAACGACCAACCCATGGTAGATCATGAATTGGAAAGCTGAAATAAATATTTTTTTCACTTTTACCTGATGTATTACAACATCCAACTGCAATGCAGAAGGGAATTGTTAATTTAACTATAGCTCTGGTGAATTTCATTGGTAAAGTCCTCAGGAAATCTTAAATAATTGTTTTTGATTGCAGATGTGTCTAGTAGTTCCCATTGATTTTGCTTGTTAAGTGGGGAGAATGGTGTTAACCTTACCGCACTGTCACAGCACTGCCGGAAGATGTCAGGAGGGAGGTGTTACTCTATTTGAGCAAAAATGACCACTCCTGGACTCAGTGATCATGAAAATATTTTTATGTTTTTTTACTGATTAATGCTAAATTCATTAAATCATGG
The DNA here is from genome assembly GCF_000732505.1 of Cyprinodon variegatus. Taxonomy (NCBI): domain Eukaryota; kingdom Metazoa; phylum Chordata; class Actinopteri; order Cyprinodontiformes; family Cyprinodontidae; genus Cyprinodon; species Cyprinodon variegatus. Next base: position 20,905 of record NW_015150710.1, read on the forward strand.
CAAATGTATTAGTTTTAGGTATGAATAATGACCCATTGGCTACTCTTTGCTGACCGGACTTTTCCTTTAAGCCTTTCTGGGTGGGCCTGGTTAGTGTACGTTGTATCACTGTCCTGTTGATGATCAAAGTATAATTCGGCCTTACGCTAATAGCAGGAAAATATTTTAAAAGATCTTTTGGTAGAAAGCATAATTTCTAAGTTACAGGTTCAGCACCCTAAAGGAAACAGGAAACACTTAAATGACGCAAACTTAAACAGGTTCCCTCAGTGATTTGGAATCTGATAGCAGACCACTTTTAGAAGTCATAGAGTTACTGATAAAGACAAGGATACATTCACCATTCCAAAGTCCTATATTGGAGAACTACAAAAATTTGTCTGATTAGGTAAGTTTCATATCCGTTTTTTTTCTCTAAAAACAACTTTTAGATGGGTTAGCTGTCGTGTTTAAGCAGAACTCAAACTGCCATAAAGCTGCAAACTGGGTCACACAACTGATTCAATGGCGAATCTGATGGCCGAGTTTTTGAGAAAAGCAGCCAGCATGGAGCACCAACAGGTGCCATGTGCTGTATATTAACCTGAATTTATTTAATATATCACCAATTAAATGGTAAATTACCTGTACTTATATATCGCCTAATCAAGTCAAAATACCCCAAGCATTTTATACTATTTCAGCCATTCAACAATCAAAGCACATATTCTAACACTGATGGTGGCGAGCTATATTAGAGACTTAACTGAACTGAGGCTGCAGAACATAGATACCACCTCTGACTCATTGAGGCAAAGTGGATGAAATGTCATCCGCAAGAACACAACTGAGACAAACAGAGCTTGGGTTTCAACCGGCAACCTATGTACTTGCATGATAAACTCCTGCATCCTATGCTAATACTGTACCAATATTAATTAAAAATAAGTTAAATGATGTTACTGGAATGAATGAATGAATGAATGAATTACTTTATTTCAGATCAACCAGTAAAAAAATTTAAAAAACTGGAAAAAATGTAACTTAACAGGCAACAATAATAATAAAGGACAAAATTGTTGTATGTAAAGTTTATTCATTAGGTCTCAAAAGAGGCATGATGAACTGAAACATTGTAATCATACCCCTTTACCTTCCTATAGTCTATAACACTAGCAAAATTCTTGCTGCCTATTTAACTCACTAGTCCAGACTGCTCCAAAAGTCCAAAAAATGAAAAAATAAATAGGTTTATGTAGATATAACATGTACACATTTCTTTGTGCCTACATGCATCTAAATTGACCACAGCCATGACCACATGACCACAACCATTGTGGAAAAAGTATACACCCATCTACAGTAAATAAGTAATAAGTATTTTTTGCTATGCTCTAAAGGAGTAAAACATCCCTAAACCCTTATGTCAGGGACCAAGCAGTAAGGCATAAAAGACACAGGTCTTGATTTCAAGAGTTTTTTTTTTTGTTGTTTGTTTTGTTTTTTGTTTTTTTTATCGACTCAGAGACATAAAAAAATAGATCACAAACTAAATAGGCTGGCTAAAATAGGTCAACTCAATAACCTAAACTGGAAATCATAACTAACCAAACTTTAAACAAACACAAGGCAAACTGACCCTCTAAACTGAGACACAAGGGTACTTAAATAAAGGTTTAAGTAAAATCTTTAGCTAAACCATATGACACAAGAGGGAGAGAAACCAAAAGGCTGCCGCATGACAAACTAATATGAATAAAGGAAATCAACTACAAACACTCAAACAAAACAGGTACAACATAATGATTTTGACCTTACAGTGTTAATACAGTATGTGTGCACTCCATATATTGTGAGGTGTTATGCAAAACCCAGGTAAAATATAATGGATTATGAGAACTATGCATTTTCAGTGGTGAATGCAAAGTAAAATAAGGTAAAATAATCTAATGAAGAGGCGTGGATCTTACCATGTTTGATATGCCATCACAGTATAATTCTGAAATGCCATGAGTGAAAAGCACCTTTTAAAAGTTTCACATTTGTGTCTACAGTCTGAATATGAGTCTGAATATTTTCACAAAAGTTCACATCTGATACAGCGAATGTTGTGCAAATGTCAATGTTATTCACATGCTTATTTTCTGGGTGTATAAAGAGGCTGAACTTTTCTAGAAATTGGTTAATTGTGGTGGACAAAAAAATATTTCCCCCCCCAAATTTTATTGATTAATAATTATAAAAGTTTATTCAACAGGACTTTTCCACAACAGAAAGTTTTATTGGCAGAAATAACTGCAGCTAAAAAGACAAAAAGTTCTTTATTGGCAATCTTCAACTAACCTCACATGTAAACATTACCCTAAAATCCTGTGTTTTATTCTTTATTCAGAACTCTCTTGAGCCAACGTACATTAGTTGCTTACTATCTGTTTCTGTTTTTAATGAAAATTATATGTATAGCAATTGTAATATATATCTAAATAAACAAGTCAAAAAAGAAATAAAATGTATTAGAATTTTGGACAAAAAAAATATTATTATTATTATAGTAATGACAGCAGTTGTAATTATTGTTTAAAAAAAATACATGAATTAAAAGGAACCTACAGGTCTGTGGATATCTAAAAGAATAATTTTGTGTGTTGCAACAGAATAAACATAAAACATCTAGACACAGATATACAGTATATGTAAGTACTGTATGATTCATTGCCAGGGGACATATTAAGAAAAAGAATGAATAGTTTTTACCTTTACTACCATTTTTCTTGTCCAGCGCAGCTGACTACTACAGTACTGTCAAGCTGCCCTGCCTTAGTCAGATACAGTTTGCTCTGAATATTTCCTTTTAGGATTTTCAATAAACTCCATAATGCTCCTCTTTCTTACTGATATGTTAAAACTCTCACAAAGCTCTTGTTCATCTGCTGTTCACAGTTGGAAATCTAACACAATCTGTGAGTCAATTTACAACCATCATTCTGGAACTTTTGTGTCTTTTGTTCAATAGTCACATCTTTAGTCTTCTATGGATTGCTGCTTAATTCAGTATGCTGCATAAAGCAAAAGGCTAAAACTAACATTCCCGAATGCTGAAGAAAAGCCTGAAGCAAATCCAATATCTGATGTGTTGTGTTTTCCACTTTTTACAGTCTATTTCTTCCATAAACTTGTTTTATGACATCCCATTTGTCTTTATAGAAGAGTTTTTGTTGTGCAGACTACAGTATATCTCCTAATGACGCTACCCGCCTAATACAATTGAAGTGGACATTTTATTCACCAATTTCTATCCTTAAGTGATTTATTTTTTATAAACATTGTGGTATTTCGGAAAACTAACACAACACATCACCTGAATGCACCTTCGTCTTTAGTGAAAAAAGGATGAGGGCAGTATTGCACATTGGAGCCTCTTTTATTCAACAAGACCTTTTATCGAGTTTTATACATTGCTGTTTACCAAAGCCTTCAATCTAGTCTTGCAGAGCTTGACTGATTTCACAAAGAAGAGTGAACAAAAACTTCAGTCTCTTGGTTGAAAAGCTGATAACCTTGAAAAAAATTATGGAATAATATGGTTATACAAAGAATTGAGTCGTGAGCCATAGAATAGCAGCATTTTTCTGTGATATTTTCTCTTCGAAAGGAGCAGGGGATTGGTGTAAATTATTGGGAAGGTAGATGGGGCTAGTAGGTGAAATCTTCTAAAAAAGTCTGTGCTGCAGGTCTACCTCAAGGGAAGGGGAAATGTAGGTTTAGAAGAACTGAACACAAATGCAGTCAACACTTTTCCTATTTTTATTTGTTGCAAGAAATTTACATTCATTGTTATGTTTCTCGAGAGGTTTGTACTTGGCTATCATCACTAGAAGGTTTGCAGAATCAATATCATTCATAGCTCTCTGTGTTATAGATGATGCTCTTTCAGTCAGGAAAAGTATAATACAGAAGGGAAACATTTCTACAGAAATATATTTTCATCAGTCAGCACTTTAGTAAACCAGATTCCTAGTTCTGCTGCACCTTTGATGAGAAAGCTTTTAAATCTGACCCCTGATACCATAGGAACAGGGGTCAGATTTAACTTCTTTTTACGGGTATACTATAAAAAGAAGTGTATAAGAGAACGCGCTTCCAGTTTGTGTCTCTTTGTGTGCACATAATAATCATTGAATACAATGATGCTTTCACTCTTCAAAATGCAGGAAATAAAGGCATGAATTAACAGGTCACTTTTGTGTGGGGTGCTATCTTTCTGGCAGCAAACACTCAGCTTTATAGAATCTTTTCCTGCAGATTGTACCAGCAGATGTAGCAATAGAGAGATGAAAAGAGGGGGAGGGAGAGTGGAAAAGGAAGAGATTGAATAAGGGTGTTAAAGGTGGGTTTGCTAGGGAAGATGAAAAGAAGTGTTACAAGGGTAGATAAGCAAACCGGTAGGGCAGAAAGAAAGAAAGATAATAAGGAAGGAAGAAAGGAAGGAAAGAGAGAAATTCTCCAACCGACAGAGCTAAATGATGAAGGTGGGTAGTCGTTATTGAAAGAGTCTGCAGCCAATAATGTCCTGTGGGTCTGTTGTCAAGTCCATATCCAGTGCCAGCAAGGCAGCAATTGTAATAGGAGTACCCCATTGACCAGTCTATGGGAGTCAGGTGAAAAGCAGGAATCTTTTCTCCAAACTCTGGAAAGAGGAGAACACCAGCTGACACTGTCTGCATTCATCAATTTTCCCCATGCTGCTTCTCTCTGCTTCTTGTTCTCTCTGTCATCCATCTTGCTACTCACACACTCCTTTCTTCTCCTTCCTCTCACTTTTGGTGTTTCAACACAGACATGCAGCTTTGTCAAGGGGTCTAAGATCAATACCTGTGTCTTTTGGCAGTCTTGACATTGCTGTGAAACAGAGGAAGCAGCAAATACCAAGAAGAGAGACAAAGTCTGGTGGTTAGTTTGATTCAAGGAGAAGTTGTGGGTACCACGGGTATCCATGAAAGGTTTTACAGTTCAGAACAATACTGCAGAACATGACCTGCCTCCATTCCTGGAATCTAAACCTTTTCTTTTCTGCCTTAGATCCTGCTGAATGTTTGATGAGTGAACTGTCACTCAAATGCCAGCTTCTGCCCACTCACTTCCCCACTCTCAGGTTTACTTATTTTTCAGTGTTTTAAAGCATACAGGGAACTCTGGTAGTATCTGTCTCATCACGTTCATAACTTTTTACTTATCTTTTGTATTCATTGGTTGTTGGAAAGTTTAGCAAATTTACAGCTATTTTAACAGAAAGATATCTAACTGGAAGTGTCACTGCTCATTTTGACAACTTACCCATCACTTGTCTAAAACAGAACTGGTGACACTAACCATTACAGCAGTGAGCCTCATAGATGAAGGCAAATTCTTTCACTGACATTCCGCACACACTGACATAAAAAAATTATATAGTAAACAATATTACTTGATCATTAGTGATATAAATATTTCATGTTGTAGCCCAACTTTTAAAAAATGCATTAATTTGAACTTTAAATTGCATGAATCTTTTTGTTTTAGAATTATTTACTGTACAAATGAGAATATGATTTAAAATGCAACCTTATACAACCAGCCAGTTATTTACATATAGCTGGCTGGTTGTATATGGTTGCATTTTAAATCAAGGCTAAGCTTTAATAAATCCTTATTGAAATAGCCGTTCTGTGAGGGAATCTAACTTTATTGGAGAGGGTAGCTCACAAACACACACACACACACACACACACATATATATATATATATATATATATATATATATATATATATATATATATATAAAAAATATTTAGTATTTCTTTTACTTATTGTATAGATTATTCTATACGAACACAATTAAATCCTGTAATTTCTTGCCTTAGAGAAGAAATTAAGAATAGAGAAAGAATAGAGAAGATAGAAACTCACCAACAGAAATAAAAATGACAGGCATATCTACAGCAGAACCGTCAGAAAATTGGGTAAATTGGGTCCAAACTAAATTGGTCTGTCAAAACTGCCTTAACTTCCGCTGACAAGAAAAGACATCTTGAGTACATCCAGAGGATAACAATTTGTCTCCCCATCTTACATTCAGGTCTCTAGTGAGTTCATAGCTTTTGTAAAAAGGTTCTACTCATGTCCTATTAGATTTTGCTCCATCTGTGTTTTATAAAGCATTCTCTTTCTATTCCTAAATCACAGGTAAAATGTATTTTTAGACAAAAGTTACTTTTAGGAAAAGTAATTTCCCTCAGGGATTATCAAAGTATGTCCGATTCTGATTCTGATTTTTAAGTAATGCATGTTTTGTGAATGAGTTATTTTTTTCTGGTATGGTTTTGCTGACAATCAAGTCAAGCCCTGTTTTACACCCTGTTTTGTCATTTTCTCATTTATTTCAACTTTATTGACAATTGTTTTGAATATAAGGGGTGATTAACACTTTAGCGGACTGTGACGGAAAATAACAAAATTTCACTCATTTCCTTTGTTACAGAAAGCAGTGAAAGATCATGAAGAATGATTAAAAAGTGCTTTGCTATGTAAAAATATGATAGGGAGCTGACAGATTTACTATACCTTTTAATTAATTTACATTTTGAAAAAGGTCAAGAAGCTGCTACAAAGTCTGTGCAACACACTGTGGAATAACCTGGACCTAAATAATCTCTATGGCTACCAGGCTTTATACAGCCACAGTGCCTGGGAAAATTTTTTGTGAGAGTAATAAAAAGAAATATAACAGGTTAAAAACTGTGATGCCTTGTCCATATGATGTCAGATGATGTTTGCTAAGTGAGAAATGTAAATTCCTGCAAAGTCTTGGATTCGACATGGTTGGCTAGGTGCTGAGTTTCTCTTGAGGTGGCAAAAATGATCAGCTGTAAATTAAAACTGGCATAGAAGGTTTGAAAACTTGTGTACAAGGAGAATGTTAACAGTCTTAAAATAGATTGCTCACATCAGTACTGTACTACTTCGAAAAGGTTATGTACAGTAATGAGACTTTTAACCCCGCAAGACATGCATCAGCTCTGTCATAAGTTATCAGAATAGCAGACACACAAACTTAAAAAAATATTCTTCAACACTGTTATTTCTTAATGAGGCAAAATCAGTTTCCTTACCGATAGGTTACATAAACCATGTGCTCCAACTGTAGGTACAAAGACTGGAAATATCTTTTCTGAACCAAAAAAAAAATGTGTAGAGCAAGTTTCCATTTCATTACACTGTTTCCCATTTTAGATTTATCTTTATCCTGAAACTAATATTATGCATAATAATCTATATTTTCTGTTACCGATTTGTAGAAATTAGTTTGAATCTGTGAAGTGAAACGAAACTTAAAATGCATCTGTGTGTTGGACCATGGTATTCATTTAGATGATTACCACAACATCTTTACAGTGAGTCCCCTGCCTAGTGAAATAATTATTAGCAGTCTTTGACAGCATGTCTTTGGACTAACCTGCTGTGTGTAAAACCACATCTAAGCAGGTATTACAAATTGCAATAGTTTCAAGTAACTTCCCAGTGGTAAGACCTTAAAAGCAACATAGGCCAAACATAAACAAGTTAAGCTGCCAATAATTGAAAATGGTCAATAATGCTACTGCAAAGGTCCTATAATTGTACCAAATTTGGTCCTGCATCGTTAAGGGAGGTGGTGCAGTAATGGTACTCCAATGATACTGAAAACCTACCACAATGGTCTACAGATTCTTCTGCCGTCCTCTGTAATGGTGTTCCATTCAACCCATAATATTACTCTAATCGTTCTTCAACGATACAGAACTGTTTTCACTGTTGGAACGGTCATAAAATGATAATGCAATGCTCTTGTAAAGGTACTGCACCAGTTTTCAATTGTTATATGTTTTCACAATCCAGTCCAAATACAAATCAATGTTTACATATTTAAAGCATCCTTAAACTAAGTCTGTAGGGTTGCACCACACAACCACCTCTAAATCAACCTTCATTACAGTCCAAACGTCTGCTAAATATTCTCTTCCTAAGCTAAGATTAGTGTCAGTGACACTCCTGAGCCAAGCTGACAACACCTCAAGGTTGAAGCCTCAGTAAGAGTGAGTGTAATTTAGAAATTCAAAATCCCTCCCCAGGATATGGTAATGCAGATATTTTGCCGTTTTTGCAGATATTTTGCTTTGCTTAGTTGGTCGCTTAGTCCTTTTCCTTCTATAAGGCTTTCAAAGTACATGTTATACAGTTTATTTGAGGTGCCATTTGCTTCCTTATATTATAGTTTTTAAAATACCAAATGGATTTGAGCAGCTTAATAATCAGAGTAATTTCTAAAACAAAATCTGATACAAAATGCTGAGAACTGACTTGGAGAATTCCATGTCTTTTGAAAAGCATTGAGTGGTTATGCAGTACAACTAAAAAAAAGGTGAAAGTACTGTAACAAACCACTCTTTTGATTTTGAATCTCATCCACATAAGACAATTTTAGATAAAAATGGTAATGGACTTTAAAAAATATTCTCTCTGTTAGTCAGTTAAGGTGTAGATGGGAAGAAAAAAAAAAACATTTCCAGACTTCTTATTCTTCATTCTGTATCAGTAAAAATTTAAATGTTCCTATGACTAGTGGTCTCAGCAGCACAGCATTGAACACTGGTTGTGACGTATTTAACACAACATAAACCCTGCAAAGTCTTTAGTGGCAGCAAACCTCTCAGTTGTGTTGCCTTTCATGACCTTTTAGATTTCTTGGGCCACAGCATTAAACACATCGTCTTCAATTTAAGAGGCTCTATTTGCTGTTGAATGTCCATCTATTAGTGGCAGTGTTTGGCCTGTCTCAGAGTTGTGCCTTTAAACTCTCTGTGGTCCTGACTGCAGCTGAGGACAAACTGCTGAGTTGTAGAGATGAGTAAACATGTGTGTGCTTGTTTGGAATGTGTAAGTGATATACGTTTGACAGCAGAAGAGTCTGTTGGACAGCAAGGACGTACCATGATGACAGCTCTATTAGTGGCCCCCCTGGGGCTCTACAGAGGCTTTCTGATCAATCTGGCACCTGCTTGGTCCTTGGCCTCAGTGTACCCATGGCTTTAAATCCAACCCTGCATGCAAACTGCTTCGCAAGGTAATTATTTATTCAAGGACAAACAAACACATGCAAGGATGTGAATATATTATACACAGTTAATAGTAAATGTATGCATTCAGGCATAGCAGGGATATGAATATGCATTTAACTATTTCCATGGTAATTATATGCATCCATATATATCCTCTAGATACATGCGCTGACACAATCTCATATACATTACAATATGTTTAAACAAATAAAGCTTTGATCTGTTTAAATTGTATTATAAATGGTTGTATGCAGTATATTATAAAGAAAAAGCTTTAGCAAAATAAGGATCTTAAATAAATTTTAAGTCAAGTGAATTTTATTCTGTGTACAAATATTGAGATGCAATGCTACGCCAACATTTGTGCCATAATTTGGCTTTTTTTAATCAGTCAGTTTGCTGGACAGCAAAGTTAAATGTCTCATTTATATGTGTTAAAGGATGCTAATTTATTAACTTCAACTCTGAGAGCCTAACACAGAAAAGCTGCAATTAGAAAAGTATTATTCAATTTATTTATACAAGTAACACAATCAGATTCTTTCAAATGTTTCTATCCAAGGAAAACCTACTGATTTCAAGGACTCAAGAGATGGAAGCAGATAATGACATAGAATGAAGTACTTTGGCACTCGGGCCCAGGCAGAAAACTTTGATGCTTTGAAACAACATTTTGAAGTAACCTAGAGGATTAGAGTAGTCTTCCTCCCAAGAAAGATGCCCAGGCTAGCAAGGCTAGACTGACCCCCAAGCCAGGGAGCGAAGGGAAAGTAGGGGAGAGGTAGAGCAGCACAGTTGATCGCATTGATAGGAGAGAGCAGGGCAGTTGATCACACTGATAGGAAGTCAAAACAGTCCAGTTGATTGGATTGATTTAGAGTGGCAGATGGAAAGAGATAGCACTGTGGGACACGCCGATAGGGACAGGGGCAAAGACTGATTATGTGAAAAGGTAAAAGCGGTTTATTGAGCATGAGTATGCACTACTAGTACAGAAAACAATGATAATGATTGGAGTTGGAGAAGAGGTTGTGTGCTGGGTGAGTTTGCTTTGATGGACTCAGTGCCTGCAGGCATGGACAAAAGAAAATAAATTCAATTTGGAGAGAAGTTCTGGAAAAGAAGAAGGCTTACCACCACCAGGCAATGCTCATCATGCATACTTATAGGCAACGAGAAAGTTGAACATTTAGCAATGAAGACAGGTGTGGACAGATGGTGGAGCTAAAGCTGAAAAAGATCAGTAACCAAAAAGTTGAAGTGAAAATTCTTTCAAGTAACCTTAAAAACAGCGTTGGCCCAGTGCAGGTAACCACTTAAAAATCAGCGGGGTCCGAATAAAGAAAATCATCAACCAGTAAAGATACAGAGACATTTCAATTATGATTTTATATATGCCATGTATATAAGATACATTATTTATATCATATATATAAATTAGGTGTTTATGCATCCATGTTATACATTGACTTTTTAAATAAAAAATTGTTTAAAGAAAATAGTACATTATTTGCACTTTAAAATCTAAAGTGTTTTTTGAAATAGAGAACAGCAATCGTTTAGTTTGGTATATACAGTAGACAATTTCCTGATTCCAATATTTTATAAAACTCCTGAACTGACTGTTTGTTTTTGTTTTTTTCTTTTTCATGGCTTAATGAGAGAAGTAGGCTTTACGCTGACTGCAAGGCTTTAAATCTGGGTCTGAATGTCGACAGGTGTTCTTAAGCACATATCAAGGTGCTCATTCGTGAGCCTGGATCAGTATTTATTTTTGATTATGTTCATAGTGGGGAATCCTGCTTCACAGCAGTAGGTTGAGCCAAACTTACTCAAAGTGCAGGGTAATCATTGAGCACACCATTTCACTTTTCTGTCACCAGTTCATCGCAGTTCTTCCAGCAGTCCACGCTTTCTCTGCTCTCTTTTTCTCATCGTCTTCTCCTTCTTTCCCATCATCCGGCTGGCCACAGGTTTGCCTGCAGTGTCTAAAAATAGCCAGCAGCAGCAACCCAGACTGACACAGCTCATTGGCTAATTTGTATCACGTGTAGCCTGGTCCCGGACGCTCTGGGTGGCTTCGCCGTACAAACAAGAGAAGTTGCGCAAGTGAAGTTAGACACTGTCGCTAATCCGTGACCTCTGGCCTAGTGGTTAGAGCTCAGGGAAGTTTGCTAGTAGCCAGTTCGATCCCCACATTCTGGGTCCCTGAGCAAGACCCTTAAACCCACACTGCTCCCCAGGTGCTGCACAATGGCAGCCTACTGCTCCCCGAAGGGATGCATTAAATGAGTGAATTTTGTTGCTTTGTACTTGACAATGTAATTACAATTAAGTTGAATTCTATTGTATTATCTTTTCTATTGCCTTCTAACAGACATTTAGCCTTCTGTTACACAAAATAGGTTTGCCTGCTGTGACTAAAGGTGGTTCGCAGCAGTGAGCCAAACTGACACAGCTCATTGCTAATTTGTATCACGTGTAGACTGGTGCCAGAAGCTCCCGAGGGCTTTACAATGTTAACAGGAGAAGCCACGCAAGTGAAGTCAGACACGGTCATCATGCATGTTGTTGCATGTTCTCCATGTGCATGCATGGGTTTTTTCCCAGGTACTCTGGCTTCCTTCCACATTCCAAAAACATGACTGTTTGGTCAGTTGGCTTCTCTAAATTGTCCTTAGGTGTTAGTGTGCATGGTTGCACATTCCTATACTTGTTTCAGCCTGCTAAAATTTTTACAGTTTTAACAGATTTGGTAACACATTCATGTGAGTCCAATACGGAATTTAAGTTTGAGTAACTTTAAACTTTTTTTTATTTTTTCTGAATGATGTGGGAAAAGTAATAAACAAGTGTTAGCTTGATGGATGAGGCGAAGGACTGTTTTCATGCTGTTTGAGCAAAGCATTATTATTCTATTAAACTTGCAGTATTAGGTTCAAACTAGTTGATTCAAGTCAATGGCAATGTTGAAACAACTTACGTTTGCTTTAAAAAAAACCTAACCTGCTTCAGAAACTACAACTGGATAATCACTTCCACTTACGTCCTAAATCCATCTGTTTTCTTTATTTTTATACTTGAAATTTACAGTAAGGTGACCTTGAATTTCCAGAAACAGGTGTATAAATAACTCCTATTATTATTTATTACTATTGTTAATGGCCACTGCAGGGGGGCAGATTAACTGGCTAAGGTGAGTTTTTAACTAAACCTTCGGTGTGCTTTTTAATTCAACATCACAACCACATCCATTCCTGATTGGTTAACTGGACACAAATTAACAGAGAACTTCAGATTTTAAAATTTCTAAAAAATAACTTAACTCTCTGTATGTCAAACACACCTTTAATCTCAGTGCATTTACGCTCAGATGGCCAAATATACAGTATGCAGTTGTAATTTGTCGATCGAATGTGACCGTTACGTTGCTCCTTAGATTACATAAAAATCAGTCGATTGAGTCACCGCATTCATATTTTGTATAAATTTAACATAATTCTTTTACAACATTTACTATATTTTTATGTAGTTATACAGGCAAAAAGTAAACAATCCTAAAGGAGGAATTGATGAAATGTGCAATAAAAGTGGAAGTAGAGAGAAAAAGAAACAATGAACGTACTCAAAAAATCTGCTTCTGTGATGTAACTATTGTAGATGTGCACAGAGCACTCTCAGTAGGAGAGTAGAATTATCTTGATGAAGAATTTTTAGAAGAAATTAGAAGAATATACTTTATAGAAAAAGATTATATGGTATACTACTCCTAAAGTGAATTTGATGGACCTAATAGCATCACTTTTGGCTAGAATAGCCTTAAAATTGCCCAGTTCCTGCACAAATATACAAATAGCTGTGAAGTTATTGTTTTGACTTTAAGAATTTTTGCAGCTCGATTTCTGTTCAGTGAAGCATTTGGTCAATGAAATCAAAAGGATTTACAAGCATTTTCTTCAAGCAGATTTGTCAGATTTCCACTATGAGATCATAGCAGGGTCAAAATGTGGAGTTCAGAGGTTGCCCAAATCGATGACCATGTTTTTCCCCTTTTTCTGCCTCACTGCCTCATTCAGACTCCTTTTCTACTGCAGTGTATGTATGGCAGATTGATCTTCAGAAAAAAAATGAGTTTGTCACCTACTGTGTCTGTCAAATTGCCTGTCAGATCCATTTGTCTTGTTTTTATATATCAACAGGGGACACATACTCTGTCACATACTGAATTTGCAGAGGTCTATGTTCTCCATTGGTAGCCATTTATTTTCAAATGCTGCAGGATTGATCATTTAGCCTGAGGATTGTCCAATGCTAGTCAAAACTGAAGCAGAAATTTACCTAAAAAAAAAAAGAGGCATTTATTAATATTACTTTCTTTATTATTAGATGTGCTTCCCTGATTCCTCTGGCTTTCCCAGGTTATGGGGCTAATTCTCCATGTCTGCTCCTATATATCCCAGTCTCTTTCTCCAGATGTTAAATTATGTATGAAACTTACCTGACAAGGCACCGAGTTACATAAGCCGCCTTTCGTCCTCTCACCTGGATCCCAGCGGTTTCATTATTCTGTGCTAGGATCATTTGGCTGTGAGTAAGCCCTGCCCCTTCGCATGGGAGCCGACATTAATATTTATTAGGAAGGCATTTTTGGGAGCAAAGACTGTGGAATAAAGAGGATAGCGAGGCAGGAGAAAGGATGAAGAAACCTGTGTGCTACACCGAGCGAAATTTAGATATATGCCCTCTTGTGCTTTGCATGTTAAGGCTACTGAAAAGCACCCTAAGAGCTGAGTAGGACAATGCAGCCATCTGCTACAGCAGTTTGTGGGAATTCTTTAATTTTCTATTTTTATGGGGGGAGAAAGCTAAGAGTGTATGTTTTATCTCCAGGCTAACAGCATGTTGGGTTATTTATTTATAATTTGATACACTGTGCCAAGAGTGCTACCCTTTTTTACTGCAGTGGCTGGCACTGATTTGGCTTTTCTCCTTGGCCTGACCATATGGACCACTGAACTTTGGTGTCAAGAGACCAGGAATATAAAGGTTATATAAAGTTAATGCTAATTGTTTTTACTGTTGTATAACAGTGTTTAATCATTTGTATCTTATGGAGAAATGTTCTTTTTTTATCTTAACACTTTCTGAATATGTCCATCTTTTTTCTGCAAATTAAATAAATAATTGCAGAAATATAAGAACTGCAGAGTGTTACGTATGTTGCCTGTCAGTCATTTCTCTACCGTTCAATGTAATAGTTTTTTTTTTAGAACTACTCTCCAATAATACAGTGGCACGATATCACTTTAGACACAGGTGGACAACTCCAGTCCTTGAGAGCCAGTTTCATGAAAATGTGGATTCTTTGGCCCAACACACCTGAATTAAATAGCTGAATTACATCCTTAGTATGCAGTGTATTTCTCCAGAGTCCTGTTAATCATCTACAGTAATTACTCAATTCAGGTGTGTTAGGTCAAGGACATATCTAAAAGCTGCAGGATACCGGCCCTAAAGGACTCGTGTTGCCCACCACTGATTTAAGCTAAACTCTTACCGGCTGTATCTTAACATCATGTCAGGAGACTGTATCTATCTACCACTCCATTTAGCTTTGATACGTTTTCATTGCTTTCAAACTGTGTAATTCCAGTTTTTGTTTAGGCCCATTTACTTTCTGGCTATCTCTCACAGATATGATGCTGGCCTTCTTTCATGCCTGCTGTGCTCCCTTTATGCTCATGAGATGCACTAACTTTACATAAATGGGATGCTTACAGTGAAAGCAGTTAGGAACCTTTGATGTTAACACAACCGTGTCATGTGGAGGTTGGGAAGCTTGCATATAGCAAACTTGTAAAGGAAAGCTGCTCAATCAAGTTAGAAGAAATCCTGGTTTATAACATTTTGGCCAGAGGAGTTGCATCCTGAAAAAGTAGTTGTTGCTCCAAAAATCAGGTGAGCGTAGTAATGAAATAATGAAAATGCCAAAAAAAAATCTTCAGATATGTCCTGAAAAATCTTTAGCAGCATCACTGAACTACTGTAGAAACCAACCTCATATACTACAGGACCAAATGCCTAAAACACAATGGGAAGTGTTTTATACACTTATATAACATAATCCAATTGTTCAAACTCATATCCTTGATGGCTGTTCTGCCACTGGTATATGTGTTTCTGCTTTAACACACCTGACTACAATATGATCTCATTAGCAGAGCTTAACTGCTGCTAGTAGGGTAGATGAGCTATTTCATTCAGGTTTTTAAGGCAAGGGAAATAACTAAAAGTGGCAGAACAATGGTCCTTGGAGATTTAAATTTTGAGACCCCTGACCTAATCTTTAGAGTTAATAAAGAATAAGGAATATGCATAATAATTTGACAGTGGTAATAGGAATTAGTTTTTATTTCTGGCAAGATTTTATAATTATACAGTACTGTACAACACTTCTGCTGAACCTCAGATGACATGGTAATCAAAAATCCTCTATTTTGTAAAATCTGTACAAAAAATATGAATGTGCAAGAAAAACAAGTTGAACCAGTAATTTTGTAAACTAGTCTTTAAATCTGAAAACTTTTGAAAGGTTAAATTAAATGCCAGACAGAACAGTTTTAAAATCAATCAGTAATGATTTTTGTGTTGTTTGTGAATTGAAAGAGTGGAAGTGGCATACTTCTTTCTATTCTGTATTCTGTGTTCATGATGTCTTGTTAGTGTAGAGTTTGCTTAACGTTGGCTGCATTTGAATGCTTTGAGCCGTAAATGAATTAAGAGGTGCAGACCTTTAGGCATCCACCTTCAGACAAGAAGAGCAGTAAATGAAACTCTAAGGTCAGAGAAAATTGATGAAAAGGTAGTAGCATTGTTTTAGAATAACAAGAAAGGAAAGTAGGGCTGTTATTTTCTCTGATTTTAGGACATCTTTAAAAGATTGTCCCTTTTTATAAAAATAAAAAAAATATGTTTTTCTAATTCTTCACAAAAATCAATGTCTGAACATAAGAGAGGGATTTTTTGAGGATTCTGTAATTTGTCCCAAATTTTATTTATTTATTTTTTTTAACTTTTAAAGTTTATAAAAATGTAGATGCTTTGGTGATTTTGAGAGGTTTTAAGGTATGCTGGTAGATTGAAAGAAATCTTTGCAATTTAGAGTAACCCTTAATATATAAACTGTCATGATTTAATTAAGGTCTGACCTAAAATGCAGAAGTCCAAACAGAGAGACACAGATGAAAAGTTTGACATATTTTATTGAAGGTGTTAAGCTCGATACAAAGTTGCTCTGAACTCTGCTCAGCCGGAACTGGAAGATGAGGGGAAGACGGTCTATTAGTTCAGGCATAGTGGGAAATTTGATTCGTTGATTTGAAGCAGAGGATCTGGTTGTTGACTCACGTTTCCAGAGAAGTGAAGGATCCTTGACTCCAATCTGTGTGTTGGTTTTCCAGAGTTTGTCTGACAAACACACAGACAGGAGCCCTGACATAAACTAAGGAAACAAGAAAGGAAATCCATGGTATGATATGAGTTCTGAGTTTTAAAGTTTAAATTATTTTAGAGGCTATTTTGTCTTTAGATTTTAACTTTTAAAATAATAGCCATCTTGACCAATAAAGTAATAATGAAAAGAAATAACTCAAACATACCGATGTCTTTAATGTTCTGGTTTTACCTGGAACTTGTTAGGGTTATGTTAACAAACTACATATATGATTCATTGTGAAAGTGTTAGGAAAAACTATTATCTCACTACCAAACATGTTCAAATTACTGGGGACTCCATCAGCTTCCTTCACAGCATCGGATATGTTTTCCCAGCCAAGATTTTTTCCAGCAGGGCTTCAGCATACTGCACCTTCACAGAATTAACTGGTTTAAGAAAGCTACTATAACATCTTATGTTACCTGAATTGCCCATTCCTGCTTTGTCACCTTTAAAAAACTTTCATCTAACTCACGCCTACAGCTAGAGTCTTTAATAAAACAAATAAATTCACTTGCTGGTTCTACAGTTCTTTTTTAAGCTGTTTGCAAAAGTGGTAGGCTAACACCACCACTTCTATATTCTTTTTAATATGGATCATTCATTCTGTTTTAATGCTGATGCTTTGCTTTAAAGGGATTTAAAAAGATACAGACTTTTGGAATAAAGCCTTAACAACAGCACTCACTGGTGAAATCTACATCTAGAGAGTATAATTATTTAATTGCCCTATTTCACTTTGGTTCCTGGTAATTATGCAGAGTTAGTAGTTGCAATATATAAACAGTAGGTGATCTCTGTGACTGCTCCTTTTACTGCACGGTTGGACAGTGGGTAGCACTGTTGCCTTGCTGCAAGGTTCTGGCTTTGATTACTGGCCAAGGGTCTTTCTGCTTGGAGATTGCATGTTCTTCCTGAGCATGTATGGGTTTTCTCCAGGTACTCCGGCTTCCTCCCACATTCCAAAAACATGACTGTTTGGTGACGTGGCTTCTCTAAATTGTCCTTAGGTGTGAGTGTGCATGGTTGTGTGTCTTTGTGTGTCTATGTTACCCTGCTACAGACTGGCGACATGTCAGGGTGTACACCGCCTCTCGCCCATAGACTGCCGGAGATTGGCACTGGCTCCCCCACGACCTTGGAAAGGACTAAGCGGGAGAAGATGGGTGGATAGATGGATGAATTGGTGATACTATCTCTTATGAACATAGGGATTGGACTTCATGTGTATCGGAAAGTTATACTTTGCATTCACACCACGATACATATTGATTTAACATTTACTGAGTCTTGCGTAAAATTCTGAACTTGAGGAATTAAGTGTTGCTTAAAATAACTTGTACCTTTGCTCAGCTTATGTAATGTAAAGTAATGTAAAGTACTGTCTTGGTTCAGATGCACTTGTTAATAGCAAGTAGCTCATGTCATTGCACATTCCAAAGCCATCACTGTGCATATGTCAACTTTGTTTCTGGAAAACTCCATTGCCTTTAGCTACTTGCCTGGAGGCCTGCAGCTCTAAGTCTCATTAAAAAGATATAGTAGGTTTGTGCCATAGGGGATGGGGGAGCACTCGCTCCACTTTAGGACTATAAACCTCTAAGTATTTCCCATGAATGCTCTCCTGATGCTTAAAGGAAGTCTGGGGACTGCTTTGCCAGGCTTTGAAGATGGTTACCTTGCATATGAGTAACAATCACAAACAACAGGTTATATGAATGACAATGTGATTTAAAATGAGGCAAATTAAAATATGTTTATTTTAAATAAAACTTCTGATTGCAAGCAATTGTTAGAAGAATACAAATAGTCCTTTCAAATAAGAGCACTCCAAGAACTGCGAATCTTGCTTTTATTTCTAGATCTTTAAATACAGATTTGATTCGCAACACCTTAAGAATGTTGTATTCACATATTTCAGCCTAAGTCTGGATGTCTTCAATCAGATTTTATTAGAGCTAAATGGCTGAGCATATGTCAACTTTGTTTCTGGAAAACTCCATTACCTTTTATTGTTATTGGTGCTTTTGTAACAAGAAGTTAAAACAATGGATAAGAAATGAAAGCAGTGGTATGTGCAAATGTATAAATTTCAGGATTTAAACTGGAACTTAAAATCTAAAATTGTTTCCGTTTCATCTCTCTGCTTGTATTTACTTCAAACAGCTGACCGTGACAGCTTTATGAAGGTGTTATATACCCTACAGAGCCAAAGCCTAAAAAAGCCCCCCTGTTGTTGTTCATCAACATGTAGATGAGAGGTAAATGTATTCATCTCCTGCCGAGGAAAAGCCTGATCTGTATTCATATCGATATTTGCATATTTTCCAATGATCTCTTTTCGTCTACTCTCTCACTCACTCTGTAAAATGCATTGACAGAATTTTCCATTTATGCTTTTATGATTATTTTTAAGTAATAGTGTTTGAAATCTGGTGAATATGGAAAAAATATTAATTAAACTTGAATGAGGATGTCACTTTCCCGCCCCCAAGTTCTATCGACTGTGCAGTGTCGGCTGAAAGATCAATGATCTGTCAAAAAAGGAATCAGATGCATAAACACATAATTTATATGCAGAACTGGTTCCATATCAGCCATGACATCAAAAACTCTCTCAGGTGAAGTAATTAACATTGATTTCCTTGAATTGTTTTAGCTGAAACCTTGGATCTTTACATTCATGTGGTTGTTGCTTTGACATGTTTTGCCTACATAACTGCTCTAGCAGTGTCTGACTAGGTTTCTACAATATAGTCTAGTTATTGTAGTGATTCTCACCTTCCAATAGAAACCCAAAACTTTGTCTGTCCCAAGTGGATAAGAACATTTAACTCATATTCTCTCTTTTTTGCTCTTCAAGTACAGTAAATATTTCGTAAAAAGTATGTTAAAACCCATGAATGGGAACTGTTGAAAGTGTTCTAATTTTAAAGTGTTCAAGGTGAATATTATTAATGCAATAAATGGACTTTTGTAGATGGCTTTCCAGTCTCTGGGGACTTAAAACTTTCTACTTGATAGGGGCATATTGGATAAGTAATAGAGGGCACAAGAAGGATCTTCTGAGATCACTGTGGTCTTCCTAATCACAGAGTGTAGTTCAGGGAAGGAGGGTTGAGGTGCACTGGTTATTTCTCTGGAAAGGTTTGTGATCTGGTGCAGATTACTTAAAAGTTTCCTTTGAGGAAGCACAGTCATCCACTGCTTTTTAAGTCTATTACCCCACTAACACAAGCATTCGAGAAAGTCAGCTGACTCTGTAAAACTTCAACTATAGTGTTTCTTTTACTCAGTGAGGGTTTTAGATTCACATCAAAGATTGCTTCACTGTGCGACAGCGAAAGCTCCACCACCACAGAATTCATTTTACTCAAATACATTATTCAGAACTCCCCCATACATATTCAACGTCTGAAGTCAATTGAGCTGCAAGCTTGTACAGTTGCATAGATCCTTCCACTCAACCAAGTGAAGAAATCAAAAGCTATTCAAGACATCTGCAGAGAAAAGTCAAACGATTATAAAATTTGCTGGGAGTTGTCATTCAGAAAAAGGCTGTTAATAAAAGACCTTGAACTCTGTAAGATATTTCTTAAATTACTCATCATGGAATGTTTTTAAGTTGGAAAGTTTGACCTAAAAAAGACATCTTACTTTCATTATTCATCCTAGATAGCAAGTCTACTTTAAAGAGTATAGTATTCTATGAATTAGCCGTTCATAATTTGCTAAAATCTAGCAAAATACATACACACACACACACACACATACATATATATATATATATATATATGTGTGTATATGTATTTTTTTTTATCTTGGGTTAGAGGGAGTATGCACAGAGGGGTTTGAAGCCCAAAATGACACAATTTGGCCGTGAGGACCTTGCGGACACATCAAGCATAAACCAAGCTTTAGTCACCCCATAAAGGAATCTTATTTTAGTTGTTTGTATTATCTCATGATCATAGATTAGGGTCATTGTGTAGACAGACTGGTTAATATAGAGGTCTGTTTTTTTTCTCCTCTTTTATTATCTGAATCAAACCTGTAAATCATAATCCCATCTTTGCTCACAGCAGGATACTGTTTGAAGTTGATAACTGTGACATCAGACTTGAAGTACCTGGCTCTCATCACAGTTGCATACATGTACCCTTAGCAAAAAGTGAACTTATTCCATACTTAAAATCAGGCAGTGCACTTAGAGTTTACCTATTCTAAACTATATTTCATATACTTAACAATAGTTTAGTCAAGTACACTTGACTACTTTAGTAAACTTAAAAACTGTCCCAATTTAGTTCGAAGAAATATTACTTTAGTAATACTTCAAATACACAAAAAGTACATTGTTCGGTATACTTTCTAAACTTATACGTATACTTAAGTATTCTTAATAGAATTTACTTCAACTATACTACTTTTTGCTAAGGGTAAAGATAAGACCTAGGTTTCCAAACAGACACCATCTTCGCCACAAAAATGCCTTTTAATCCTGCTAACTATCACAGATGGTTTCAGTGACCTAAGCAGCCCTGGTGAAGTTCATCCTACATTGATATCAAGAAGACCAGTTGCCTTCTGTTTGAGCAATTAAAACTATCACGATCTGGATGACTGAGAATAAAACAAAAACTAAAAGTTAGTAAGCATCAGGGTTTTGAAATGATCCACTTACTGCAATGTATTTCATTTTTTTGTTATTCACGTTTTCTTCCCATATGTGCAACACTTTCAAGGTCTAGCCAATATACTATGGGTCAAACATCAGCCATGCACAGAGAGAAAGCAGCAAGTATAAGACGCAAAATAAAGCGAAGGTGCTATAATTCATTTCATTTCCTGGTTCATAGTGTTTGTCTTTAAAAGGCAATTTTGGTTAATTTACAAGCGCAACAAAAACCAGGGTATTTGGGTTAATGCATCATAGATCATATCTTTCATCTATTCTAAAAGTGCTTTTTCCAACATGTATCTCTCAGATTTAACAAAGACTTTTCTGCAAGTTATTGATTGCTCTGTAATCAAGAGACTTAATTAGAGCCTTGCTTGCTAGTCACAGAGTGTTTTGTTTGATCAGTCATTAGCAACTAATCATTAATGTGTCTCAACGTTTTCCTTTTATCTTTTGGACAAATTTATCTAAAGAGGCATTCAATAAGCTACTAGTGGCAAAGTTGAAGAACACATTTACAGCTGCTGTTGATCAAAACTTGTCTTATGTGCAAATGCCTCTACTAATGAGATGTTGGGGTATAGATTTCAAGCTGCTTGAGACAGAATAAGTCAATGAAGATGTGTAACAGGGAAAGATTGTTAAGACTGTCTTTCTGACTCTCTTACTAGTTGGCGGTTAGCACCTTTTTTTGCACAATATATAATAGGATAGCTATACTAAACAATAGATGTGCATCATTAGCACTTTTTTTCCTCATTGTGTACAGCATATTGCAGCAATGACCTGCATGGAATCTGTTCCTGTAAATTATGCATATGAATGCAGATAAGCAGACAGAGTATGTGAGGATAATTATTAAAGTCTCATTTATAGCTATCCATCTATGACACACAGTACCTCTCATTATGTGATGTTTTCCAGATGTTTTAAGGTTATATACGTTAACATGTTTACTTCTCCTAGCTTTAAATTAATCAGTTTGTGTCCTATCACTGGTATCTTGAATTTAAAGCATACACACTTGCTTTTATCTATGTTATCTACATTTTTTTACCTTAACATTTTCTCTGTGATGCAATCGTATCTATCCCCAGCTTCCAAGTCTGTCTTTCCTTTCCTCTATCTCCAAACATTTCTCACACATTATCCTACATCTCCATATACTCTTGTATTTTATTACATCTCTGCATTGAAAAATGTAGAGGGATGTAATAAAAACCATAACCCAGGCAAAAGTGAGCAAAGTCTTAGACCAGAAATGCATTGATTGATAAATCCCTCCTTGCAAGTGACAAGGGGCTCCTCAGCTCCAATCATGGTACAAATTGGTTTAAAATGCCAGCTGCTGTTTATGCACAGCCCTACTTTGAATGGTTGCTTACTCTTCTGCAGAGATTTATCAGGCATGTATGAAATCATGGATCTCATATCCAAATCTCTAAGC
>NW_015150710.1:43696-94962 GCF_000732505.1 Cyprinodon variegatus
AAAAAAAAAGTATAATAAATAATAAACAATACTTTATTTATATGGGTTTGTCTAGTTAATTGCTGTTATATCAAAACAATTATAACTATAACTTATCTAGATCTGATGATCATGTTTTTTAACTTAAGGAAAAGGCCAGATTCCCAAATTCCTAATAAATTACAATATTACAGGAGACAAAATAGAAATTTTCTTATTACAAAAAAGTTTTTCCATGGCAGTGATATCAATTGCATATCTTGCAATGTGGAGAGATTGTTGACATGTCCTGCTAACAATGAAAATCTCCATCATGAGTTGAAGCCACTAATGGTCATTACTAATGTAGCTGGGTTTTCCAAGTTTCCAAGAATCTGAGCTATCTAAATTCCAGTGTGAGGTTTTTAGAGTTATTGATGTTTTAAAGTTAAGTCAGGAGATTTGTTATAGAGCATGATACTGTATGCTTCCCTTATAGACTCAATGCAAGCTTTAATGACTATGGTATAATTGTCCTTTATTTGCAAAAAAAGTAAATCTCACAATATGCATAGATATTTTTCCACTCTGGGACCCTTGGATTGATGCAAAGACTAATCACAGAACCCATCGATATGTTCCTATGTCAATGGGTGGGAGTGGTGTTTAACTCTTATGACATAAGGTTGCACTTGCATTGAGATGCAGGTTTCTCTCCAGGATTTTTGTGAGCATAACAGTTCTCTGTGTGATAGCAGGACCATACATGAACACCTGCATCATTGTATGAGTCTGAGTCAATGACATGAAAGGAGCAGGGCTGGCAGGTGACTGTAACTGTCAAAATAATACGTTTTGACTCAAACATTCAGATTTCTCCAGTAAATGTGCAAATAAGGTCAATGTGTTTAAAAAACACAGTTTCCTCGCCCATCAATATTTTTTCAGAGTAACTGCCTAGTTTCCTCACAATCTTGCACCTTAACAAACTTTCAAATATACTGGCAAGAACCCTGAGAGGCAGGAAAAGATATTGACACCAGACAAGTGCTTGAGAGGCTCATTAAGAAGGTTAAGCCTGGCAGGCCCAGAGAGTTTTAGAATTTGTTTTTACCTGAAATGATAAAACAAAATAAATCGAGAATAACTCATAAGATATCAGGTCTTTTGCAAACCTTCCATACCTGTTTAAATGTATCACAGGTTTGATGTTACTATGCTACTCTGCCTGATTTATTGGTAATAAAACAAAGTACAACCCCCTCAAGATATTTCATTCACCTTTTTCATAGTCACAAGATCAAGTAGCACAATACATGGGAAATCTTTTCAGCAAAAAAGAAAACTACAATAAAGATATTTTTTTCAACAAATCTTCACTGCAGGGCAACATTTTACATCAGTTTTAAATCATTATGTAATATTTTTCTTAAAAACCAGTGTTCATTTCTATTTTAAAGTCTGTTTATCGTGTAATACTATTCTATTTTCACTGATATTGAAAATGTTCTTTAATCTAACTTTAGGTATACATTGATGTCATCAGTCTGTAACTAAATAATGATGAAGAAAACAAGATCTTTGTTTTAGGGTTAGCGTATTACAAGTGCAAAACTAAAAAGAAATGAACAAAAAACAGTTTGCTCATCAAATAAATGCCATGTAACTGTTAAAGCCAAATGAGGAAAGCACAGTAGCTTTAAATGTGGGGTTTTTATTGGTTGTAAGCCTGTGATAATCAAAATAACCACAATGCCTATCTGTGTGTGATCAGTCTATGTAATAAACATGTCAATGTTGAAATTTGATTCCCAAAATCTTAAGACAAAATATTGAGAAACATCTCCATTTGACAACACAATAGCCAAGATTAGTAGTCAAAACTTATAAGAACCTATTACACATTAACAACAGCCATGAATTAAAAAAAGGTCACCAAACTACGAGCCCACAACGGAGAACCTTCTGCTGTGGTACACAATGATTAGCCTTCTGATTAATTTAATAAGCCTCTATTCTTGTTTTGGACCCATGCCGTATAACAGCCCACTGAAAAATATCCATTTGGCCTTTGACAGCATTACAAGCCTTCGCTATTCATGAATCCATCCCTGTTCTTTGCCACACATCCTGCTCTGCCAACCGTCCGGCTCACATCCTGACCCACTGCATCTGTCCTCCAGCATTCTTCCTTCATTTTCTCCCTCTCTAGGGGGATAAAGGCCAAACATGAGCATCAACCATTCATCCACTTAAGCCAAGAAGACTCAAAGAGGAATTCCTCTGATCTGGATCTTTAGAGAAGGGGTTAATAACCTCTGAGCAGTCCCCAGCGATAGGACCTGGCAGGGCCTCCTAGAGAGATCAGTGTTGTAGGATGGAGGATTAGGGTGGAGCAAAAAGAGCATAGGAACGGGCCATTAAGTCACATTTACATACTTTTGAGCCAAGAACTTATATTCAATTAAAAGCCAACCCGGATTGTAGTATTATATTGTGTTGTTTCATCTCCAAGCTCCAGAGACTGCCTCCAGGAAGGGCCAAGGACACTGGCAACAGAATACAAACAGCAGCTATGAGTTTCTAGTGCCTACATGTGTATGGGCCCAGCGCAAAGCTTTTGTCCCAGTTATATAATTATGAATCATATGAGACACAAGCTCCCAGCATTTATCATATGAAAATCATCCTTATTCCAGTGCTTGTATGTGTCACTACCCATTTTGTTCCACAGTCTTGAAAAGGTAATGAAAAAAGGCACTGTAATTTTGAATACAATTTCACAAGCTCCGTTGATGTCAGTTCGTCAAATATTTCCATTTTGTTTGTGTGACGGGGACAGGTTTGTGCTTCAAGGCGGAGCTCCTTTGGATTAGAAATACACACATGCTCCTTCCCTGCTCCTTTGCTTGTGCAGTGACGCACAGAGCAAAGCGCCAAGAATAGAACATTTCAGTTACATTCTTCCACAGTCCCCCCAGGATTAATGGACTCAATTGAGCAAAAACATGTTTCCCGTTAGCTAGCACAGTTTTTTATTGGTGGTGCTAATATTAGGAACAGGGTCACATTGGTTAGAGTCTTACTGATCTCAGTTGCATTCGTTAATGAAATAATTTAGGCTGCAAATAAATGTGGTCTTTGTATGTTTTTAAAGGGCCAAATAACAAAATGCATGACAGCAGAAAGGCAATCTGTCTGTTTACAGTAGCTTATTGACATAGTGCCACCTCACAAGAAATGTCTTGAAAGTACTTAGGAACTTAAAAATGCCTTTTAGCACTTTCTTTTATTTTAATCCAGAAATATGTGACAAGCTTAAGTGTAATCAAATAATTACAAAAATAAAATTGTGTTAGACACACTGTATAAAAATTAACATAACGTTTTCTCATTGTCTGACATTTAATCAGACTAAAGTTTAAGTGGTGAGGCTCAGTTAACATGGATAATGAAGGATAACTAAAAAAGATCTATATCAGATAGAACAGAACAATATGTGGAAACACCATCATTTTCTACAGCTGAATAACAACAAAGCTGAGATAATATTCTTTAGACCAAAGGAGGAAAGATCCAGATTGCCTTGAGATGGACGTAAAGGCAGTTACCAGGTCAGCTTTTTTTCCCTGAAGAGTATATCCAGGATTAAAGGACTGATGTTGAAGCAAGATCTAAAAAAACGCATTCATGCATTTATCTTTAATATAATTGATTACTACAACAGTGTTTTCATAGCTTTGCCTAAAAAGTTTGTCAGATGGCTGTAGCTGATCCAAAATGCTGCTGCCCATGTTCTCACTAGAACTATGAAAGTCAAGCACACCAACCTTGTTCTGAAGTCCTTACAATGGCTCCCAGTAGCTCAGAGAATAGACTTTAAAATTCTTCTGTTACTCTAGAAATTACTGAATTGATCATCACCTCAATACATAACAGATTTGTTGTCCGTGTATCAGCGTCCCAGACCAATCAGGTCTTCTAGTTCCAGCCTACTCTGTTCACCCAGAACTAGAATCAAGCATGGAGAAGCAGCATTCAGCTTCTATGCTCTACGTATCTGGAGCAAACTCTCAGGACACTGTAAAAGTGCTGAAAACCTAAGCTCTTTTAAGTCAAAGTTAAATCCCCAGGGGCAGATCCAGAGTTTTCAAAAGGGGGGTGCGCACCTAAGGATAAAGCGAAATCAGTGTTTCCCATCCGGGGTTCCATATACCCTTTTATTAACCACAAAGTATGTTTTTCTTTGAACTTTAGCTGTGACATACATCAAAACCAAGCCGAGGAACATCCTGGAAGTACTGTAAAGGACAGCCTAGTATCATCTGTTTTTCACACAGATCTATCGGAGCTCATCAAAGCAGCTCAGGTGTCTTGATGAAAACAAATAAAACTAACTCAATCTGACTATAACTTTTATTTTATATCTTGTTCCCAATTCATCAAGTTTCAGTGTATTTAAAAGGGAGTTACTCAGACAAGCTCCAATTTTATAAATACAGCTTTATATTGTGATTTTAAATTGTACTTATTTCAATTCCTTACTAACTTCCAGGTAACATTTCCAGGTAACATTTTTAACATTTTTTTTATTTTATTTTTTACTTTAGATAGAAAGAATACAATGATTCGAATTAGATCCTCAAATTATAATTAGTTATTTTAAGTTCCACTTTGGAACGTACAATCAATAACTTTTCATCAATGCTTTTGACTGAGAGTGGTACAAAATGTTCGACAATGAGAAGAAAACTTTAAGAAGAAAAACAGTAAATAAGTAAACAAATTAACATGTATGGTGAAGTTAAACCATAAGCCTTTAACAGTATAGTAAGACTTGACATAGAATATTATTCTTATACAAGTTCAACTTTATGATGGTGATAATAATTGGTTCACAAACAAACATCAACCTTCTGGGATGCTTCTGAGCAAATATGTCAATGATTCTCTTGATGTCCAAATGTATCTCTTTGTGGACATACATAAGCAGCAAAGCCACAAACCTTTCCTATAGTTCACCTATAGTTGACCTTAGCAAAGGTTTCACTGTTTAACGCCCGAATTAGACTGTTCCGCACTAGCACTCGTAACAGGTATAACTGACATAGGATAAAGAATCATTTGTCAAATTAAAATATGGTAACGACAGATCTGTAACTACAAATTAGAGAATTTAAGCGTTAACTGAGGTATTATTATAAGGTTGTTGTCCAATTGTTTTATTTGTTTACATATTTTTTTTATCTCTTTTTTGTTCTGCTTCTATTTTTTTTATTTTTTATGTACAGTAGCAGCCATTCAAAATAGCCATTCCCAGTCAAATGCCAGCCGAATGGCAGCCCCTTATCCCTGCAACTCCAAGCTAAATCCCTTCCAACTTCCACCCACTGGAGTTACCCCTTCTTCTTCTGGGTGTGCATATTTTTTTACTCTGACTCCACCCTTTTACTGAATTACAGGGTCTGACCAGGAGATGACGCTTCTCTTTAGATCTTAATGTCCACAAATAATGACAGAAAGAATATTTTTGTACAAAGTTTGATGTTTAAAAAGGAATTTTAGCAGACCAGCAAAGGGCCAGCCGAGGACCGGCCAAGGAGCCATCATCGAAGGTGGGGAAATGTTGAATGGCTACTGCTGTAAAGTACTTTGAATTGTCTATGTACTGAATTGTGATAAACAAACTTCCATTGCCTTATCTTTTTAAAGGCTTAATTACTTTTCATATTCTGAAATCTGACTGTTAGGTTAATTGGCTTCTCTACATTCTCCTTAGGTGTAAGTGTGTGCGTGAATGGTTTTTTGTCCTGTTTGTTTCTGTGTTGCCCACGATGGAGTGGTGACCCGCCTCTCGCCCGTAGACAACTGGAGATAGGCACCAGCACCCTCATGACCCCTCTTGGGATTAAGCGTGTCAGAAGATTGATGGATGGATGGATTCTGAAATGTAGATATTTTAAAAAAAATACTGCTTTGATTGTTTTTTTTTTTTCTTTATTTTCTATTTACTTATTTAAATATGTTTTAATAAACAACAATTAAAGCGTCAGCACAATGATTATTGTCACATATAAATGTTAACGTGCAAGGCTAGCAGCCCTGGAAAGACGTCCAAACTGATTTACAGAGGTGGCTGCATGAAGTTGTGTTAGTGTTTTGCTGCAGGATAGAATGGTATACATCATGACACAGATTGCATTATGAGGAAAGAACATTATGTTGAAATATTGAAGAAACATCTGAGAACATCTGGAGGGAAGCTAAAGTTTGGAGACAAATGAATCCTCAAAATAGAAAAATAATCAAACTGCACAATAAGTCACACATTGCTGAAGGCTAAATATTTTTTGATCAAGTTGCCAAGATAAAGTGCTCATCGTGGCACCATAAAACAATATGGGCAGAGCTGAAAAGGTGTGCGCAAACAAGCAGCCTCTGAACTTAGATTAATCACTTTTGTCAAGAGGAATTGGCCAAACCTGCAGGAAACAATTGGGGGAAGCTTTTGAAAGGATTCTCAAAACCTTTGACCTAATTATTCTAATAAACGCAGTTCTATTAAAAACGTAAAAAATGTTTAAAAACTTCCAAAATGAAAATTCTTAACAAACAGAAGTAAATTTGTTAATTGTCCTTCCCGAAAGAGGAAGAGTTTATTTCTATAAAATTGTCGTAAAAATGGAAACATAAAAAAGGACACTAAAAAGAGAAAAAATGAAGGTTCTTGTGCGCATTCGGTTATAGTTTCTCGTCCGGCCTAAAATACTTTCTTGTGCGCTCTAGTTATAGTTTCTCATGCGCACCTTTAATCCATTTCCCAGACATTTTGTAAACATCCATCTATAGTATATCCGTTCAGTGGACCAGTCATTTGCAGTTGATTTTGAATAAATGTCATAACATAAAGATTTGGTTATCCTTTGCCATGAAATAGACCAAAGGACTCCATGATGCGTTACATCATGGTGACGTCTTGTAAGCAATGCAGCAATGTCTTTGTATGGTTGCCCAAACTGAAAATATGGCTTAGTTAGTTCATGTACATCCATTTTAATGAACACGGTTGTCCAAAATACTGATGCCGTCATGCAAGAAAGTTTTTCTGGTGTGGACAAGAAACTAACTGGTGCGTATGAAAAAACTAACTGATGAGCACTAGAATTATATATATTTTTTTCTCTTCAGCATCTCTTTAGGGGCTCAGCAGGGTTTTATATTTGGTGTATACATATAGTTTTAACTGTATATTCTAGTTGGATTCTGGATATAATTTTGTGCAGACAACTTCCTAAGACTTTTATAAAAAGCAAAAAAGGTATCATCTATGGAAGCTCTGTAAATTGCTTTGAGTCACTGACTCTGTAACAATCTAACCTCCTTCACAAACATTAGAACACAATAAAAAAGGAACAGCTCCCTTTTTAATATGTGCAACCTTCCGGCAGAACCTGGATCAGTACTTAGCAACCATCTGCCAATAAACTGACCACATATATTTGGAGAAGACATAAAAGAAAACCATAGGAAGACTGGTCTATAAGTATTTTCAATTTTACAGAACAAGTGCACACAGGTAATGGTAGCAGTTATTATGATAGCATTGAAGAGAAATGCAGCTAAACAGATTAGCTCTGAGACTCTAGTATTTTCTAAGAAAGGAGAGTGCATAGTTCATGCTATTAAACCCACTCGGCCTAGTGGGTTAGAGCACTTGTGCTCTGAGAAGGTTTCAAGTAGCTGGTTTGATTTCCACAGCCTCCACTCTGGGTTCCTGAGCAAATCTTTTAACCCCTGATTGCTTCCTGGGTGCCACACATTGGCAGCCCACTGCTCCCCAAGTGGGATGGGTCAAAATGCAGAGAACAAATTTTGCCACTGTGGGACAGTAAAGGGATTTAAAAATTTTATAAGTACTTTATAAATAACAAAAAAAATCAGAGTATGGATGTAAAGTTAAAATGATTTAATATTGTTATCATATTTTGAATTGATTAATAATTTCATTCTTGAATTTAATTGCAGATTATGCCTTAGAGTTGAGAGATAAATGGAAAGCCGAGTTTGTGTGCTAATGTCACAGCACCAACAGGCCTGTACAACAAAGTAGGTTTTGTCTCTTATCAATGTTACTTGACAATTTTAGTAACACGAAACTAATGAACTTTCTACTAAAAAATTGTTATGACAGAATGTTAGATAAAATCAGTACCCTTAGCTTCCTGTATTGGAAAGTGACAGCAGATCCAACTCTCATCATCTTAACAGACTTCGTCCCCGAATCAGGTGGAATAAATGTCTTAAAGTTGAGGATGGGTTAAACTGTTAGGTTATGTTTATGTCCTATAAAAGTCTGCTATCTTGACTTCACCCAGTACTGTCCATTTGTCATAGAAAAATTATTAAAGCCATATTATGAAAACAATCATTTAATTGTTGAAATAATATTAAAGGTTTCATCTAATGAATTTTCAGACAAAATTAGTGACAGAATGTATTGCATTCTTTCCTAAAGAATGGCTATTTTTTAAACATTTACAGACTTTTTTTTTATCTTATCTTTTTTCTTTTTATCTGTCCTTACTCTAACTTTATGAACTTGACTTTAGTCATAATCCATCTGTAGTCATAAGAAGTCACCTGAACATGCTGCAGAGATGCTTTAGATGTGTAAAACTAATTTCAGGCATTGGCTAATTTGTTCTAGAACATCAGGGGGGACAAGCTTTGTAATTATCTCATCATTTCTTTTAAACATGACAAGATGCAAGGAGAGTGTGGTAGCATTTTAAAGGTCAGGAGGGTGAGTGGAAGAAAAGCAGCCATTCACATTCTGAGCCTCATTATATCATGGAATGCCTTGAGACGTTTACTTTGCAGTTCAGTGACAGTAGAGATTATCAAAAATGTATGTAAGGAATTCAGTTCAAGTAATTTTTAATTATATGGGATATGTCCTGAACTGGGTGTAGACTTACAAGAATGAATCAGTTTTAAAGTTTAGAAATGTATTGGAAATAATTACGTTGCTCACTCTTTTTTATTTAAAGTTCCAGGCACAATATTTGAAAATCCCATCTTATACTGCAGTTACATGAACTAACAGAGATTTTTTTTTTTTCTGGAAAAAGCTTATGTTAAGAAAAGCAGTTTTGTTTTTACAAAATGGCCAAAATTTAAGCCGTCTGTTGCTTGTGCTTCTGAATTTGAAGAGTTACCTGAAACATTAAATTAAGAATGCTTGACCTTATTATTCCTTGCTTTCTATTCTTGAGGCGACCACCAGTTGCTGTGACCATAAAGTCTGTACTATCTGTCAGGGGGCAATCCCCAAACCTGGTGGTGCACATTGGCAGTAAGGGATGCTGTCAAGCTGAGAAGGAGTCCTATCGAGCCCAATTGGCCTGTGAGGTACCTGAGGCAGCAATGCAGGTATTTTGAGGCCAAGGATGTCACTGCCTGGTAGGTGGCAGAAGTAAAAACTCTAAATCTAGCAAACAGTGTCACCTACGGAGGGGATAGTTGTGCTCTGCTAATACTGTATTTTTATTCGAAGTAGAGAGGTATCTCTGGAGGAGGATATCATCAGGCAGTGGAAGGAATACTTTTAGGATTTCCTGAACCCGGCTGACATGCCTTCCATGGGGCAAGAAGAGACGGGATGTTTGGGAATATAGGAGTTGATTACCAAGGCTAAAGTCACCATAGTGGTCAAAATGCTCTAAAGCATGGGTGGTGGATGACATTCGTCCTGGGTACCTTAGATCTCTGGATATTGACGCTGTCAAAACTCTTCAACATTGCATGGAGGTTGGGGACAGTGACCCTGGTCCGGCAGACAAGGGTGGTAGGTCCTCTGTATGAGGGGGTAGACTGAAAGGTGGGTTCCAAGTATAGGGGGAGCACAATTCTCAGCCTCCAGCCTTCGTGGAGGGTCTATGCCAGGGTGCTGGAAGGGAGAGTTCCTCAGGAGGGGCAGCATGGATCAGCTCTACACCCTCTACAGGGTGCTCAAGGGTGCTTGGGAGTTTGTCCAACCAGTCCAGATGTGTTTTGTGGACCTGGGGAAGGCATTTGACCTTGTTCCTCATGGTGCCCTGTGGGGGGGTACTAGGGGGTAGCAAGGCTCTGTACAAGCGGCTTAGTGGTTTGGCTGCCATTGCTATCAAGTTCAGCTGGTTCCAGGTGTATGTTGGGCTGTATGTTAGACTTAGACAAACTTTATCGTCACACAGAGTGTTAACAAAACGAAATATCGTTTTGTACAGCTCTAATGACATTTCCACTTCTTAAAGTGCAGCAGTGATCAAATGTAAATATGGTGCAAAAAAGAGGCAATAGTAGGGCTGTTGTCTGTTACTCATCCTGTTCATAACCTTTATGAGCAGGATTTCTAGGCACAGCCAAGGGCCAGAGGGGATCTGGTTTGGAGACCAGCAGATTTCATCCGCCTTTTGCACATGACATGGTTCTGCTGGCTTCCTTCCGTTAAGACCTACAGCATATCCGGGGTGGTCGCAGCAAGCGATGAAAATCAGCTCCACCAAATCCAAGGCTGTGATCCTCAACCGGAAAAAGGTGGCTTTTTAAAGAGTTTTATATATTCTTTATTGTAACGTAATGGATGCTTACTATGTTGTCCTTTTCCCATATGATACCAGTTGAGACAGTCTTTATTGGAAACTTCTTTCTAAAGCTCTTGGTATTGATTCCTGCCTTCAAACCCCACTTGGGTTGAATGCTACTTCCTATTGATTTTAATGTCTGTTTAATACACCCCTTCTGCCTTTTTTTTTTTTTTTTTAGGGCTATAGTTTATTTTGCTGTTAAGCCCCAATTCATCATGATTTGGTCTAATACAGTTTCAAAGTCTGTTTGTGCCTTTTTTTTTTTTTTTTTTTTAAGCCAGGTAAGGATTAAGTATGTTAAAATGTATTCAGCCATGAATGATGATGATCATTCCTTTACATGTGCAATTTGCTGTCTTAGACTGCTTCTCTTATTCCTTTTGCATAGATGTGAGTCAGATTATCCAAAGGGGCCAGGAAGAGCTGGCAACTAACCCAAGTGTCTTAGTTAAAGGGCAGCGTGTGCATAATGCTGGCATTGCATAGTATCAGGGTCTATAATCTCTTCTGGAGCCGTGTCATTATGGTGGGGTCATAGTCCCCTCTACTTGCCAAAGATAGAGAAGGAAAGTCGAGCTGACAGTCTGGACACTGTAAACCCCCACTTAGTAGAGCCATACAGACCAGCTAGACTCAAGGACAAATGACATATTATAGCAGACATTGGCATCCGTGCTCTCACAAAGCATTTTTTTGATCAGACTTTTAAAAAAATGATGGCGATTTTCAACATATGATTGGTGAAATTAGTATATCTGCTTTGTGTTCAAAAAACATAGCTACCCGGTTCCCGGTTTATATGTGGTTTATATATGTGTGTGTGTGTGTGTGTATATATATATATATATATATATATATATATATATATATACACACAAACAAGTGCGTGTGTAAAGATCCTTTTTGTTTGTTCTAATGACAACATCTTTTGTGGCCCCATTGTTAAAGTGGACTGTTTTGCTGCTCAGGATAGTATTTAATAGCAGCAATGCAGCCTGCTCTAGCACTTTGCTCAGCACAGCTAAAAATCTGTGTAATAGAAATAGAACTGCAAGAGCTGCATATGCTATAACAATGTTGAGTAACCAGCCCCCAGGTGCCAAAATTGTGTTTTCTTGTCTTCAGATGAGTACCGCAATAAACTGTTGGTGCACATCACAAGAAATGGTGGAGGGGGGGGGGGGGTATATGTACACAGGGGCAGCCTTCAGCAGATACTGCAACGCATGTGCTCCTCTTTTTGCAAGTCGACAGTTTACACCGTAGCTAAAGCTTCCTGTTTTTATTTTCACTTTTCTCTTTCTCTTGCTTTAGAGAGCTTGCTTCTTAAAATATTCATCCCCTTTACCCGTCTAACTTCTCAAGTTTTTGCCAAGAGACCAATTTTTAGAGCCTTTTTTCCTCTGTCTTTACATCTTTCTTCCCCAGTTCTGTGTGGACTGTTTTTGTTTGCCCCTCCAGACTTCAGCTTTCTGTCGCTGTCATTATCTGGGTCATTTGGCAAGAGGAGTTTCTTTACAGCTCCTTTTTTTAAATCTATTTTTCTTCCATAAACAAAACACAGGCCCTCTATTCTTAGCATTGCATAGGTAACAGGGGTTGTCCTCCTTTCATTGTTCTAGGTGACATGAATATTGTATACAAAAGAACTTACTATAAGGGAAATAAATTAGCGCTATTTTTCCACATGAAAAGTGCCTGCCACTCAATGCTACACATATACACCTGATTTTCCTGTGCTCCCATTCTCTCTCTTGTTTGTCAACCTCAGCATTACAAATTGAATGATGAATGTTTTATTATATTATTTCCCTGTTCCCTTAGTTTGAGGGAGGTACTAACAAGAGGCTTTTCAACAGTACCTTTATGATATCCCCCTGAGGTTCTTCAGTGGATTGAAGCATAGCTGAGAAGATTAACGCTTGCATATGCAATATTATTCCTTTAAACTCTAGAAGGTGAATGCAGAAGGTCACCATTGTATATTGTATGATATAAAATATGCCGCCTGCCATTGTCAAGGATTAAAGCTTGCACAGTGAAATTATCATGCCAGCCATAGTGTGTGCAGTTTGCGGTGTCCTTACCACATCTATGGTTGTAAGGTTATTGTTCATTAAAATATGCGACTTGGAATTGTTAGTCATGCCATTTTTCATGTGGGGAAATCCTTCATTAAACTGGTCATTTACCATGCATAATGGCATTTCAATCAAGTAAATTAGAAAGTAATTGAAATACTGTTATCGGTGTGCTTCAAAAAAATTTGAAACCTATGCAGATGAAAGGTCAAACTAGATTTCAAACAGTAATTCCACTATTTGTATATTACCAGAACTGTAGCTGATCAAGCTTTGTTCCCATTCAGCACTACACAGAATATAAACCCTTGCTTGATACAGCTCAATTGATTGTGCTTATCTGCAATGCTATTTCAACACCTTCCCCCCATTGCCTAATTGCTCTGCTATTCTTTATAGGTTTTGTGTCCTGTCAATATTCGAGTCAGAGATTAATTTAACTGTCAATTCTAGGCAGTGGAAAGTTCTCTGTAATCAGATAACATTTATAAAGCGATGCTTGACCCTGAACAAGGAGATGGTTAAGGGGCGTTGAGTGTGTTTAAATGAGGAAGGGTGACCACTGTCTATCATTTTTACTCTAGACTTGATGCTATCACAAGATTTTCCAAGTGCTCAAAACTAAGTTTTTTTTTTTACAGATGACTTTGTACAACATAAAAACAGTAAAGTAAGAGCAGGAGAAGGAGACACACATGTGCATCAATCATGAAATTTAATTGATTCTGCCCAAGCTTAAAATACACAAATTACTAATTGAAAAGAAGGTATATGGAAAAAATAATGATTTGTATACCTGTAACTTTGCCAGCATGAGTATTGTAGATAGCTTTTGCAGGTCCCAACAATGGTGGAGAGGGTTATAATTGTTACTTACCAACAGCAACAATGAAATAGAAAATAAGTATGTACTAACTAAGAACCTTTACAATTCAGTAAGGCTGAGCCTTTCGTTTTCAATCCTTTAAATGCAAAGAATTCAGATAAGAAGGTTAAACTGCCAAACGGGGGGGTTGCAGGTGATCTAAAAAGATTGCATGCACAAATAATAAGACCTGCAAAAAATGTAGGTCTACTATTTCATGAAAATAAAAATAAAAAATAAAACAAAAGGAATGACAAATACAACCTTAAAAGATAAAATAGAAAACCTGGAAAATTCCATTTTGTCATTTCCACCTTCCGTACCATCTCTGTCAGAGAAGGAGTCAGTGTCAGACAGACAGCAAAATTAAACTTTGAATAGCTCAGTCAGCTCTTTTCAACATTAAACTTAAACAAAAATATAGATACAGTACTTAAGGGTTGGTCCATTATAATTTCATACAACATAGCTGTGTTCTTACAGGGCCTGTAAGTGTAAATTGCAAAAGAAAACAAATTCTTTACCAACACTCTTGCATGTATCACTGATAACACCTTTCATAACTTTTTACTTTATAGCCTAAAATAATTACTTTTTAATAAAAGAAACAAAAATCATTTTTAACTAAGCAGATGTCATTTAACAGCTGAAAAATACTTTCAAATGAGATCAAAACTTCATCTTAGATTGAACGTAAATAGTAAATTAAAACACGTAAATCTTTTGACAAAGCCAAAATTTCCTAGAAATAAAAAATCAGATTCGTGGAAAAGAATTTAGGAAATCCCTTTTATAAAGTATAATTAAATGTTGAAGTGCTCATACTGTTATCTTCAAAACCTTCTTTAGTGTAAGTTTTTACATCCTTAGAATATTTGAACTGCTTCCAAAATTCTGTAATTCCTGCAGCAGAGCTACATTTAAACAAAAGAAGAGAACATCAGAAGGGAAATAGATTTTGGCACTTTAATCTACATGGTGGGACAAAGTAGTACAGAAAATGAACGTTGAGGCTCTTGCAGATCGATACCAAGCACAACCAAAGTCAGAAGAGCCCCGATCTCTGGGATGCTCCAGCTAGACTCACTTTCTGTCAGATATTGTAGCTGAGTGAATCAGTGAAACAATAACTCAGTTCCATATCTGTTAACAAATGTTTCCTATTTACATGTACCCGTTGCTTTATGAGCTTATTTCACAATCAGAAGAACAGTTTATCCCAGGCCAGCTCTACGCTACCCCTAAAGTTTATTTCATTAGGAACTCATATCCTCAAAACAGGTCATGGTAGTCATTCTTAAAGGCCTAACATCTATTTAATATCTACAAATACATCAAGCTCTGACTGACCAGAAGAAATAACATCGTTTGACCTTTTGCCTTTTCTTTTCACATTCATTGTAAATGTTCAAGTCTAGAATCTGATTTTGAGTATATAACATTATTGTCCACAACTTATTCCAGACTTTGTGGTTCACACACCATGTGAAAACACAGAAAGAAGTGGACAAGACAATCATAAACAAGTACATTTTTAATCTTAATATAAAGCAATTTAGGGTTCAACATTTACCGTGTTCTGGTAGTGTGCCAGGTTAGTGGAGCATACAAACTAAATGCTGCCTCACAATGTTTGGTTCTGGATATGCAGAGTAAACTTGAACCAGAAGACCTGAGAGGACTGGCCCACTGATACACTGACAAGTTTGTAAAGGAATTGGTGCTTAGAAATTCTGTGATTTAGAGGTCAAAACAAGTTTCTAATAGTCTACTCTCTGAGATATGGGTAGCCAATGTAAGAACTCTGGAATCAGATTTAGAATCAGATATGCTTTATTGCCACATAGTGTTTTTACACGTAAAATTATTTGTTTTACTGATGCTACAATTTTAACATCTGAGGTCTGGAGGTGTACAGTTCCTAAAGAGAAAGACGATTGTGTCCAATCACCCTCTATCTCTATCCAGAGTGAATGATAGCCTGTCCTTGTTCCTGAACTGCGACAATGCACTCCACTTTCTTAATTTTAGTGAAGATGCAAACTGTAGAGTGTTGTTTTCGTCAATGATGACGAAATCATTTCGTTGAAACTTTTTTTTTTATTACGATAACGAGAACTAAACATGGATCTTGGATGACGAAAACATGACGGGTCTTGGGTTTGAGTTTTATTTGATGGGATGAGACTGGATGAAAACGTTAGTTGGTGGTTTGTCAGATGTTTAAAATGCATCATTTAGTAATTTGTTAGGCAAAAGCTAAGAAGTATCAGCCACACTGCTGCTTTCTGTTAGGTGATGCCACATTGGGACTATCCATAATAACAGTTTGAGGAATCTCTCATCTCCTTTTGACAGGTAGCAAATAATAAAAACGTGATTACAGCAAAATACATTAATATCTGAAACATCATTTTGGCAAGTCATAATTCAGTTTGGATATCTACAAAATCATTTTGACTAGTTTTTAACTTCATTTTGACTCTCTGAAGCTAAATTTACTCTTTACCTGCGGAACCAAATATTCAATAGTGTTGAATTTGTGCAGGAATATATCTTTTACACTTTAGTGAATCTATAAACAAAGAAGCTGCTCCTCCACCTTCCCTTTGCTGTCTGATCTCACAATGAAAATTGTAATTTGGTAAAGCCGCCACTCTCTGAATATGTGCTGTAATAGTAATGGGCACTTATACGTGTTTTTCCCCTTCAGATCTCTTTTCTTTGTTTGTTTTACTTAAGATAGACATTTGTTAGAATATTCAAAAACCACAAAGCATACAAACAACAAAAACTGTAAGCCAAAAAGCAACCCACCCTTCAAGCTACCATTATGCCTCCATTATTTCTCTTTGAAATTTAGATTCTTCTCAATAAGGGCGGTATTTGTCGACCTAAAGCTGAATAAATGGGATTTCAAAGGGATCCATTAAAGCAGGAGGGTGCATAACCAAATAGCCGGGCAAAATAGCCTTCATTGCTACCTTTTGACTAATTTGCTACCATTGCACAGGGTTTTGATGCATTCAACCCAACTAAATTGCTCTATGTGATTGCTGTTAACTGCAGACGTACAAATATATCACCCAGTGTTGACAGTTTTGACCAAGTAGAATTGTTCACATTGGTGACATCTAAGCCCGAGAACATGATCTTTATCCCACTGTGGTCTGGATTACTGTGATGTTTTCACTACCTAATGCCTCTAAAGCGAGGAGTTTCTCTTTCGGCTGTGACTCGAATAATATGTCATTGGAAAATGCGCTGTGCTGCTGCTCTAATTATCGATTTCCAAACATGATTTATGTTCAGCCAACCTTAAATGATCTTTAGGAGCCACATGAATGTTTGTTTATTCAAGAAGTTAAATGAGTTCTTCTCCCAGGTTCTGAGACTGCTGTCATTGTTCCTGATAAATCAATTTCCCACAATCTTTCTGTATATCTCTTCCTATACTTAGTTTAAGGTCTCACAAACAGAGAGGAAAATTATTTTAGAGCATGCCAACTTCATTCTTAATTAATATACTCATGTTGGGTTGAACTGATGAAAAAAAAAAACTGTGAAGTTGTTTAACAACTAGATATCTCCACACACAAAGAATTGATATACCTTCCTTTAACATGTAACCCTTAAAGTGGTTTGAAACAATGTTTACTGTGATTAAAAAAGTGTATCTTGCTCTTTCCACTTGATGTTGTGTTTTCATGAAAAAACTTTTTTTACACTACCTTGATATTGCAATATGTCAGTGATTGAGTGTTGCACCGCATTTTATTATTTTAACATCTATTGTCTTGGTCAACTTACTTACATTTAACTTAATATCTTACCTTCTGACTCATTACTTTGCATACGGGCATTTGTATGCAAATGTCCTTTTGACAATATGTCTAATTGTCAAAAGGACAATTAGACATATTTTTACAGGAAGAAATAATATGAAAAGATCAGGAAAATCTATGACATGTTCAATACCTACCCTGGCCCATCTATGAAAGACTTGGTCTTCTTAATGTATTACTAGAAATAAAAAAGTCACATAATAGACATCCTGACTTAATAAAGAGCAGTTAATTTATATCATTAATACAACCTCAACTAAATTAAATAATCTGTATGTTGTGACTCTGATGGCACTGCACTATTGCCAGACTTTAACAACATGAAGCAATATGGAAAGTGGGAAATCAATAGTGAGTTGAGCTGAATCCGAATGCTGTCCCACTTATAGATCAATTGATGGGCTGAAAAAGGCCATCACAGAGAGCTTCTAGTGTGTAACAATCCCCTGTCCAACTTTCAGTAGACTTCCAAATCAATCAGGTTCCTGTGGATGGAAGCAATGACCACTAAGGATGATGGCATTTGTATTTCAACAAACCGCATTGGAATAACAGAGGTGGTTTTTCGAAAATGCATTACTCCATGGTATCGATGTGTAGCTGACAACAAGGCCATAGGCCAAGATTTCATACAATTTTCTGTCATCTTACTTTGCCTGTGGAGTATTGATCTGTTCTCAGGTGCTTCCAGCTGTCAGATGTGAAAATCCACTTATGACAGATCAGATCACTTGTATCATATTTTGCATTAAACAGTCTCATTCTTACAGGAAATACCGTAGAATAAGTTATAAATTTATTGTTCGATTGTGCTGTGATATCAAATGTTAATCTACCGAAATATCAAGCTTGTTTGGTTTTAACCTCTTGTTATTGTTACCTTTAATTTCTTCATTTAGTATATTGTTTTAATTTAAGCAAACACCTGCTACTATTCACAGCTAAATGACGATCTGATAAGATGATTCTGGTGAGGACTTTTAATTCTATTTGCATATGCAGAGGGTAATAGAATAATCTACGGGAGAAAGGGTGGCTCCCTATCAAGCTACATATAACAGCTGCATGCAATATAAGAAATCTCATTGACTTCATAAACTGACAGCCATGCATATGGTGCGTTAGGAGGCTCTTGCACAGGAGGCACAAATGATGCACAAACACCAATATACCCATTCACCCAGGATGAGAAAAGTACGCCTTATTCTGAAGCCCAAAGTTTTTGTTCATCAATAATTACTGTAATTTCCTCCCACAAAGTTTTTGCTTTTTGAAGAGTGTTTATTTAATTTAAGGGGGAACTTGCTTACCCCTTCCTCATCCTAGTCAAGGTCAAAGTAAAATGTATTCATGAACCATGTTTAAAAAAAACACTGGTTGTCAACAAATTGTTTCGCTTAAAAAAAGAAAAACTACTAATAAAATACAGTGCCTTGCAAAAGTATTCTTTTTATTAGCTTGTATCTGTCCAAATTCTGCCACATTTAAGGCTTCAAACATAAAGATATAAAATGTTAAATTTTTGTAAAGAAAAGTAGAATTAAATTTATTGGGTATTTGAAACTTTTTTTTTTTTTTTTTACCAATACAAAAACTGAATAGTGGGGTATGCAAATTAACTGTACCCTTTAGTTTCAATGCAGCAAACTCTTTCTAGAAGTTAAGTGAGGATCTCTGAATGATCCACTATTGACCTAAATGACTTATGATGATAAATAGATCACTCCACCTGTGTGTAAGCAAGTCTCCATATAAATATACCTGCTCTGTGATAGTCTCAGAGGTTGTTTTATAGTGCA
Source organism: Cyprinodon variegatus (assembly GCF_000732505.1). Taxonomy (NCBI): domain Eukaryota; kingdom Metazoa; phylum Chordata; class Actinopteri; order Cyprinodontiformes; family Cyprinodontidae; genus Cyprinodon; species Cyprinodon variegatus. Next base: position 62,873 of record NW_015150710.1, read on the forward strand.
GAGAGCATCGTGAATAACAAGAAACACACCAGGCAGGTCTGAGATGCTGTTGTTGAGAAGTTCAAAGCTGGATTGGATACAAAACGATTCCCCGAGCTTTAAACATCCCATGGGGCACTGTGCAAGCGATAATATTGAAATGGAAGGAGTATCAGACCACTGCAATTCTACAAAGACCTAACCATCCCACTTCAGCTCAAACAAGGAGAAGAATCAGAAATGCAGTTTAGAGGCCCATCTCTCTAAATGAACTGCAGAGATCTACAGCTGAGGTCAGAGACTCTGTCCATAGGCAACAATCAGTCATATACTGCACAAATCTGGCCTTTATGGAAGAGAGCCTTTTCTTAAAGATATCAACAAAAAGTCTTGTTTAAAGTTTGCCACAAGCCACCTGGGAGACACAGCAAACACGCAGAAGAAAGTGCTGTGGTAAGATTAAACCAAAATCAAAATTTTGGGCAACAATGCATAACATTATGTTTGGCATTAAAACAGCTCATCACCCCGAACACACAATCCCCACTGTCAAACATGATGGTGGCAGCATCATGGTTAGGGCCTGCTTTTCTTCAGTAAGGACTAGGAAGATGGTGAAAATTGATGAGAAGACAGATGGAGCCAAATCAGTCTTCGACTGAAGTAGGTCATATAGATATGGAGGTGGAAGTCAGCACGAGAATCTCTAAAGTTATTCTGTGACTCATAGGGAGTCAGAGAAAAGAGGATCTAACAGACAAAATTTGGACAAACAGGACAAAGTTGCAGGCAGACCTGACTAACCCTGTCATACTAAAGGTTAGTGCAATAATCAAGATGGGTTGTTTTCAAGTGTGCACAGGCTTAAGATTAGATGTTTGCCACATCGGGGAAGAAAAAAACACTTTTCTATAGAGCAATTTTAATTTGTTTACAAAATTTTAGGTCAGAATCTAAAATCATTTAAAGATATTGAACAGACCGATTGAGATCAGGCTTAAGAGCACTAAGGTTAAAGGAAGGTTACTCTGAAGTACAATTAGGGCTGAACAAGATTTTTAAAAAATGCCCTCATTAAAAGTAATGGAAAAAATAAAAATAAAAGGATTCCAAACCTTAACCTTGATAGGCATGTTAACATAATATAGCAGGAACACTCTACATGGGCTAACAGGACTTAAGGGAAGATAAATTTGGCAGTTTTCAGCATGGTAGTAATCAAGACCATGATTCTGCAAAATAGACCCCAACGGAAGAAAAATGAGAGAAAACAGAGGTGGCCCAAAAAGATAACCCCACAGGGAAGATGTCCTAATAGAGTTTCTAACAATAATACAAAAATGCCTGTTATTCAGATAACGACAAATACATTATGATTGCTGCTCCAGTAACCCCCACCCATTTTCAGAACATTTACTATTTAACAGTGCTTTGTATGATGTTCAAATATTGAGAAATAGTTTAATTTTCCAACCGTAATTTCAACTTCTCAGCTTTATCCTTGACATCTGCCTGGTGCTTTATTTGTCATGATTGTTTGTTTTTAATGTTCTCTGAGCAAACCTCTGAGACCTTCACAGGCAGGCTGAATTATTACTGAGAATTAAGTTCACATTTTTTGTCTTTTTTTTATTAAACATTTGGATTCCAAAGGAAATTTTGCTCTAATACCTCAGTTTTTTCAAATTATTAGAGTAAAAGAGTCTGAAGTAAACATAGTTAAACATCTCTAAGATATTTAGATGCATTCATTAAGTTCTTTAAAGTCTAGTTATTTTATGTTATTTTGCTATTGTGCATTGAGATTACTTTTGCAAGGCACTCAAGCAACATACAGCAAAGGATACTTCAATATGATATTTTAGACACTTTAGGAATGTGTATTTTTTAGATTTTATAAAATAGCCATTTTTTCTTTATAATTTATAAGCCATATTTTTGGTCGTGATTATTCAGTGTGCTCTAACACACAAGCCTATAGTGCCCTGTGGTTGCAACAAACTATAGAAATAGAAAATAGTCAGCTTTAGACTAACAGCTGGCAGGAAACCCACCGCTGCAGTCATTGGGCTGCCGCTGCTCTCCTTTCACTCTGAAGTACCAAAGATTGATATGTTCATTTAACATTAGCCTCCAGCACAAAGAGGATAAGCACCTGGGCTCCAAAAATACCTTCCTTTCAGATCATCCAAGAAGGAGAAAATCTGATGAGTGAAATTAGGCTCCAAATGGAACCCCATTCATATTGGACTGTCCTCCCTGCCAGTGATCCACAGTGTTTTCAGTGATGCCTTGCTTGCTACTGAGATATAGATAGTAATTGAAATGCTAGCCTTTATTAACATGATAACATAAACAAACTGAGGATTTGATTTTGGCCCAAGGAAAGAGTAGGTGGGGTACCTTTGGCAAGCTTAGCCATCTACAGCTGTGCAACCTAGTCCAGCATGATGTGCACTGGCACAGGAAGAAAAGTCTCTTGCACCTGCAAAAAACACTATGGATTCAGATTTTTTTCTTTGGTTTGACTTCAGGTTATTATCCATCTACAGTATAATCTTGTTTTCATTGTGGCTTTGCCAAGGATGCCTTATATTTCCCCTTTTTATTTGCTATATCCTCTATTAAAGGTCTCAGAAAAGCTTCCACTGGGAATAACAGGCTTACAATTAAGTGCGCTGTGTAAGCCTTCTCTTTTTTTAGAGAGGTTTTCAAAACTGCTTGTTAATCAAGACCGAATCATGTGGATAAAGATGGTTGTAATTCAATTCTGCCTTTATTTTTTTTTTTAAATAACTGGGGATTTTGCGTACAGTACATATATAATCCTCATTTAACACCAATGTATAGTTTTCATTTAAAGTGAATATATTCACCAGTGGGTCCATTGGTGTATATGACACAGTGGGTGCATTAACATTACCACAATGTTCAATAATCCTTGGTTTTACTAGAAAAGGAGGCAGCTGTTAAGGTCACACACTTAAAATAGGTCCTTCCTTGTATGGCTGGAATTGTATAACTAGTCTAGTGTCAGTCCTTCCTACAGCATGTTTTATTTTTTCTTTTATGGAGATATTATTCAGAAACTGTGTCGCCTCTCATCACTCAGTGCTTCTGCCCATGTAAGTGAGATGGAAAGAATAGGCATGTGGTCAGTCAGTCATGTCTAAGAAGACCTTGGAGGACCAGGGAGCTTTGCCGCTGGGACTTGACAGCGCAAAGCTGATAGATTGGTTCACTCAACAGACAAGCTCAGGAAAAAAAGCAAGACACCATGACCATATCTGGAATACTAAATCATACTGGAATATCATAAAGTTTATTCCTCCTTAGGGTTTGACACTAATCGACCCATTTAAATCTCAAAAGGACTTGAGGGTGGAATCAAGTCAAATCAATTTATAAATTGAAATTTGAAATGGTATGTAATTAGATAAACAGGCTTTGTCAAAAGTTTACATGAAGACATTACGGTCAGTGATGCCATATTAGTTTTGAACCATTAGTTATGCATTTGATTGTTTATGAGAATAGAAATATTTCATTCATTTTAAAATATTAATCTGGTTTTAAAGTTTTATTTTAGTAGGAAATTTATCTAATTCCTAAAAAGAAAATATACACACCGACCAAGAAGATGGATTCTGGCTGGATATTCAATTCAATTCAGTTTATTTATATAGCGCCAATTCACAACACGTCATCTCACTTTACAGTTCACGAGATCATACAGTCAAATTGATTCAAAGTTTTCTATCTAAGGAAAACCAGTTGATTGCATTGACTCATTGACTTGAATGCAATCCCTCAAACTAAGCATGCTTGTAGCGACAGTGGAGAGGAAAAACTCCCTTTTAACAGAAAGGAACCTCCAGCAGAACCAGGCTTAGTGTGAGCGGCCATCTGCCGAGGCGGACTGGGGTTCAAGGTTCAGCTAACCTGAGACTCTCTAACTATAAGCTTTATCAAAAAGGAAAGTTTTAAACCTACCCTTAAAAGTCGACAGGGTGTCTGCCTCACAAACTAAAACTGCTGGTTGGTTCCACAGGAGAGGAGCCTGAACCCATTCTATTTTTTGAAATTCTAGGAACCACTAGTAAACCTGCAGAATGAGAGCAAAGTGCTCTGTTAGGAACATAAGAAACAGTCAGATCTCTAATATAAGATGGAGCTTGGCCATTTAATGCTCTATATTTAAGAAGGAGGATTTTACATTCTATTCTTGATTTAGCAGGAGGCCAATGAAGAGAAGCCAGGATAGGAGAGATATGATCTCTCTTTTTAATTTTCATCAGAACTTTGGCTGCAGCATTTTCGATCAGCCGAAGACTTTTAACTACAGTTTGTGGACTTCCTGATAGTAAAGAATTACAATAGTCCAGCCTTGAAGTAACAAATGCATGGACTAGTTTCTCAGCATCACCCCTGGACAGGATATTTCTAGGAGATTACACTCTCCACAGCAGACTGATAGAAGATATGTTGCATCTTGTTGGAAACTCTGAAGGGACCTAAGCTTCCTTAAGAAGTATAGCTTGCTCTGTTCCTTCTTGTAGACAGCTTCACAGCTGCTTCTTCAGTCAAGTTTGTTGTCAAGGTGAAGACCGAATCATTTAAATGTTAACAATTCTTCTCCCAGGATGTTAATACGATTTAACTTGTTTCGGTTTCTTTTAAAATCTGCAATCATCTCCTTCGACTTGTTTACAATCAGGATCAGATGATCAGTTCCACCCCATGTGTTGGGCCACAGACCGTGATATCCATTTTGGACATTGGGGACTAATGTTTATGCTGATATTAACTGTGAGTACTGGTGTAGGAGGATGCAGTTTTGCTCTTCTGTGGGTCTCTCCTCTCCAATATCTGCAAATCCCCCTCTATCCCAGAAACTCTCCAAAACTTTCCCCCAGGGGCATGCGATCCAACACCTCCTTTGTGGCAAAAATGACCTGAATACTTTTGCGCGTGAGTTAACATCTTGCTTTCAAAAGTACTAAAAAGGACGAAACAACCACTGCAGCAACTGAGTTTCAAATTAGGAAAAATGCTTTGCAATTGATTAATGTTTATATTTGCTCATCCTCCCTCCATGGATTTGCACTGTTTCATCATAAGAATATGATCTGCATATTGATGGAGATCTGCTTTAACATAATCCAAGTGACACATGAAAAAAAATTTTTTCACATGCCGTCTGCTGGATTGCAAACCCAAATCCCTTTGCACCTTCTTTGAAGATCTACTCTGCATGTACAAACATGTTTGCACCTGTTTTTTAAGATGTGCAAATCTTCTGAAGATCAGGCCCTATGTTGCTTTACAAATTAAAATGTATTTGTTTAAATGGCCTTTGACTGTGTTATTGAAACACCACTAAGTTTTCAATTCCAACTTTCATTCATCACCTCATTATAATTATTCAATTTTTTAGACTTAGACATATTTATTTCGTCATTTTGTATAAAACAAGAAAGAAATTTTGTTTAAAACAGCTCTAGATAATTTCATTTTTTAAAGTGCTGTCTTGAAAACAGTAATAAATACATTTTAAAAAATAGTAATATAAACATTTTATTCTCCTTATTTGTTTTACCTTAATGGCACTGTAAAATACTTTTCTTTGTTTCGTGTATATCACTTTGAATTGCCTTAATACTGAGATAAAACTATAAATAAATAATATTGTATAAATAAACTTGCCTAATAAAAACAAATGTGAGACAACACGGATGCTTAGGAGGGAGAAAACAGTTCACATGCTCGTTACAATGCTGCTTATTACTCTCCCCTCCATACAAAATTGAAGAAAATAAGTGCAGGCAAACTCAGTTATAACTTATTCACCAGCCTTTGTTGTGGCTGCATTTTTCTTTCTATAAAAACAGTTTCCATTATATTGTGTTAATATTAAAACCCTTTGCCTATTATATCTCTAAGAGCACTGTAGGCATGTTGAGGTGGGGAGCTGCATTGTATGTTGATTGACAGCCAGCACAGCTCTGTAAAGGTGCATTCAGACTGAACACAGTGTCCGTGGTAATTTCTGAAAGCACCACAAGGAGTACATCATTATGCTTTTCTGATGCACAGTATTTTCTTTGCAGACTGCGTGATCAAATAGGAGGAGTTTGAGCTGCGTTAAGCTAAGTGGTTAGTTCTTCCTTAGTACAACTGTTGTTTTAGATATTCAAGATAATTTTTTGAGTCATCCAGAGGTCACAGCTGCCCTATAAGCTCTGAACTGAACCAAAGTGGTCTATCTTTTAGTGCTACATTAGTGCAGATCTGTGCATGTGAACTGTTATTTCTCCTTTTTTGTTTTTTAAAATGTAATCATTTTAAATTTTGGTCAATGATGTCATCATCCAAGCAGATGATCCTTCAATTGGATGTGCCGTTACCCCTGGCAACCCCATAGCATTTCCTTCAAAATCTCTCTATCATTTAAAAGCATACAGTGTCTTAAACGTAACATTGCAGACCGCTGCTAAATTGGTCTCTATACACAACTAGTAAATCGACCATCAATTTTTGAAAAGTCCTGAAAGCACTAAAAGACTAGACAACTTTGGTTCATCCAGACCTTCATCTGGATCATGGTTGGATTTGAGGGTACTTCCTCTTATCTAGCCAGGCAGAGAGCACTAGTGCTGGGGAGAGGTCGCAGCTGGCTAGGGTCTGTTGCGGCATTAGGGAGGATGAGAAATTATCCTAAATCTAAGCGAGTTTTTTAAGGATACCTAAAAACCTCTTCAGAGCATTCCTTGTTTCATCCTTTTTCAATTTCAATTCAATTCAATTCAGTTTATTTATATAGCGCCAAATTCACAACACATGTCATCTCAAGGCACTTTACAGTTCAACCAGATCATACAGTCAAATTGATACAAAGTTTTCTATCTAAGGAAAACCAGTTGATTGCATTGACTCATTGACTCAAATACAATCCCTCACACTAAGCATGCTTGTAGCGACAGTGGAGAGGAAAAACTCCCTTTTAACAGGAAGAAACCTCCAGCAGAACCAGGCTCAGTGTGAGTGGCCATCACATAAGGAACAATCAGATCTCTGATATAAGATGGAGCTTGGCCATTTAAGGCTTTATATGTGAGAAGGAGGATTTTAAATTCAATTCTTGATTTAACAGGAAGCCAATGAAGAGAAGCCAGGATAGGACGTGATCTCTATACTATTCCATTTTGACTGAAAAAAACTTTAGTCCAACTGCACTTCTTCAACCTACGTCCCAACCCCAAGCAGTCCTGGATTGGTTGTGACGACCCAATTTCCCAGAAATGTTTTTCACTTCAGTGGACTGCTCCACTCTCTCCAAGTGGTGCCAGGGTTTGTCAATATCTGATTGCTGTCAAACAGCACACAGTGAGAATTTACTGCTAACCACTCTTGCCCGGGTGCTTTGCATAGAGGGGATGACGGAATGGTGGTAAGGGGATAGAGCTTGGAATCCTGAGGTTCTGAGTTTAAGCCCCACCCCCACAGACTGCCACACTGGGTCCCTGAGCAAAACCCTTAACCCCATACCGCTCCCCAGGTGCCACACAATGGCAGCCCACTGCTCCCCCAGGGGATGGGTTAAATGCAGAGAGTTGCTCTGTACTTGTGAAAGTTTTATGACAATAAAAAAGCTGGATACTATGCAAATCCACTGCTGTTGCCGTGGACACTGCGTTTGGTGTGAACGCATCTTTACAGTAACTGCATCTCTACTTTCTCTACCGTCAAAAACCCCTCTAGGAATTTATTTTTTGGCTTCTCGTACACTTTCTCAGTTAAATGTGGGACAATTTGTTGAAGTCGTGGTAAATCAGTACAGAGATAAAAAGTGTGGCACAACCACACATGAATCAGGATCTTCTCACTCTATGTGTAGTAAGACCATCTCTGCTTTATATGCCCTGCAGCCAGTGTAACACATTTTTTCAGTTCTTGCATAGTATGTAGCTAGTGTGAACCTTCCCAAATTCTTGAGTCTTTAGTTGATAAACTGCTTCTTAAATTATTGCTGTAGTATTTCTTACCAGCCCTGATTCCCTCCGTATCATTATCTTGTTTGTTTATTAGAGGAACCCACTTCTCTAATCTTCTTCTTAAAGCCAATGGAGCTGTCTCAGATGTGGAGTGAACTCTTGGATTGATCCTGTTGTTTATGTGAATTGACTAGTTTTATCTTTTCTCAGTTTTATCACGTATAATGTTGCAGTTTGAACAAGTTCATTTTAGTCCACCTGCTGAAGCTCTTTTAAGGCTATGTTACAGCTGTCCAGTGTGGTTACTTATGTCTCTAGTGAACCTATCTACATGCTGTTTGTGTTATAGTAGATTATTTGAGTGGTTGGTTCTGTTTAAATAGGCTGCTGAGGGCTTGGTTTTGTCTTACAGTAGCTGTGATTCACAGACAATTTGACAGCAACAATGACAGAAACATCAAGGGTGATCACAGTGATGATTTTTTTCTGATGGAGCAGTCATTGGAGCTGGAGAATTTCTGTCCACTGTCTTCACCAGAGACAAAAAGGAAGTAGGGAGAGGAAGGTTCTGTGGAGCTCAGCAGCCCTGTTCAGATTTAAGCTACTGGTTCTACAAATGGCTGAGACCAACAGTATGGCCAAGCCTCCCTGGGCACCTGCCCATAAAAGGGGGATACAAAATTGTTGCTGGAATCACGTTCAGTGTGAACGCACCAGAAGTGGCAGATGAGGAGTCAACAAGTTATCTCCATGCCATGTATTTGTTCTACCCAGCCACCAAACTGGGTGAGTTCAAAATGCATAGTGAATCAAATTATGTAGATTGGACTCACCTGGTTCAGTGGCTAGGCAGAACCAATACATGACATGAAGATGGCTTGTTGACTGCACATCTCCCACCTCTGGAAGTAGTACTTCTCTTATGTAAAAGTGGGTGCATTTTCTTAAATTTAATTATCTTGAAATATTTATGTCATTTCGTGGATCAATGATTCATTTTCAATTTCTCTAGATCAACAATTTATTTTTTATTAGCAGGAAATTGCCTGTTTACTCAGTGCTCTAATATCCTTTCTTATTATTTACTCCAAATGATGGTACAAAGGATAATTGTACATAATCACAGATGCAAAGGATGGAGATGGAACACAGTTTAGAACAGCATGATTTTAAGGAAAACAAAAACTTTTGATGGTGTCACAAGACTTATGTAAAGAGGCAGAGTTGCTTTTCTTTAAGGCCTGTTCTGTTTTATTTGTGGTTGGTGTGTTGTAAGAGAACTTTTATTAAATATCAGCACATAGAATACTGTTAAAAAACTGTGTGAAAATATGCCATTAATGATATGCTACACAATTATCACTGAAACATTCAGTTTCTGCTCTCAGCCCGTCAAGGGCTTTTTTTTTTTTTTACTTGAATGCCGTCTAGTCAAATAGGTCCCTGTTGGTGCCTGTTGTTCTACTTTCCATCTCATTCACGTTACTGCTATCTCCTTAATGTTAAGCATTTGTTGTGGTTAAAGTCATCTTATTGAGGAACAGAAGTATTAGATAAGACTTTCTAATTAGACTGATTTGAACATGTTAATTCTTTTTTAAGCAATCGTACCAAAAGTTCCCTTGAACAGCTAAATGACATATGTGAAGTATTAATTGCAATCTGTTAATAATGCATCTTAATTGACCCCCTCTCACTTTCAGAAATGAAATAAACCTGTTTTTCCTGTTTTCTAATGAGATTGAATAAGTAGCTGAAAGACTCTACTTGCTCTGTAGTTAATTGGGGAATACACAAATCATTGCAATAACCATAATGGAGTTGTGGAAAAATAGAAAAAAGGAAATGTATGATAACTTCTCTCTTAAACTTTTAATTACTTAAATTTGACCTTTCTACAACATGTACTGTAAAACAAACTTGTTTTGCTTTGTTTTTCTTTGCCATGTTTTTTTTTTCAAGTCTAATTACAGATGAGCCATTAATCAATTTTCTGATTTAAGGAAGTCTTTAGAGTGAAACTGCACTTACTATTATAGAAGTTGGCAGGACTTCTACAAGACTGATGCAGATTTTTAAGAACTGAAAATGGCAACAATAACAAAAAAAAATGTTCCCACTTCAACATAGTTTTTCTTTCTACTGAAAAATACATAGAGGCTCAATTTGATATTGAACGTTTTTTAGTATGTTTGCAAAACATTCATTGTCTTCACCACAGAAAAAAGGAAAATGACTTAACCAAATCTGCTTTTTAAGCTGCCAATGAGAGGTTTGCGTAATATTAACAGAACTACATTCTTTAAAGTATACAGGGAGAAATGGAAGGTGGATTGATTGTTGTTCTCATTAATATTGTAATGAACTTATTGATATTAAATGTACAATGTTGCCACCAAATCAAGTAACCCAAGTTAATTCTTTCACACCTAGAAAGATAGCTAAAAATTAACAAATGCATGTGTTAGTTAACAAAAGTGAAAAAAAAAGTTTTGTTCATTTTATCCTCTATGATAGGTAGACTTTATTCCAGTGTAAATTCCAATATTGCCCAATTCTTCCATGCTCCCAGCCAAAGAGAATAAATCATTCCAGCCTTTTAGGGATAGGCCTACTAACGAGGCCATAGTGAGATGATCTTTAACCTTTATTGGGTCTTTAGACTTGTTCCTGTTTTGTTTTTTATCTCTTTGCTGAAGTCCTGAAACAACTTCCAGCACAATCAGGCTTAATCATATTCTTAGACCCAAGGAGCTTCAGAAATAGTTTGCCAAAATAAACTTGTGGCTTTGCTCTTATTGTTTAGAGTTGTGTAAAGATTGGGAGAAAGGGAGAAATAAAAACACAGAAAGGTATGCAAAAAGTAGCAAAATTTAGATTTTTTTTAATAAATGTAATAACTCCCAACTGTAGCAGAGAGCACTTTTGAGGCTTCAATATGCTGAAGGAAGGAGCACCGTTTCATCATAAATAAACCATTAACAATTCCTCCATGCCAGGTTACTGACTGAGAAATCAAAAAAATTGTCAGAAAAGTTGTCCGATAAAATTATGAATATACTTAAGCATCAAGGTCCCTTTGCTTACTCACTGTGCAAGACTTCACTGCAAAACAAAGTATGCTCATGTATAATTTGCTGCAGATCATTTTGTGTTTTTTGTGTTTTTTTTTTTTTTTGTCCTATTTAAGATACAAAATGTCTATCACTCTAAGCTATCATGGTGGGATCAAAACTGATCACCAACTGGAAGTGGCAACATTAAAAAAATGCAATTGCTGATTAATGGTTTCCTTGTTCATGGAGTGGTGTGTACAAAAAATAATTGAGGCAATGGTTAATGGATGCTTTTAGATGCAGAAGCTTATGGTCAGCCTAATACTGCATGTTGGCCAAAAAAAAAAAAAAGACTTAATAGTAAATCATTTTTGAGCCCTTTATTTTAGTCTGTTATTATATTGGTTTTACATCAAGTGTTTTTGTATTACATTGTTAAAAAAACATATTTTTAGAAGGTTTTCAACAGTTTAAACAAATGTTTTATATATTAATAAGGTAACATATCTACTTAATATTTTACTTGAAAGATATAAGGAAACTACAATAACTGCTAAAGAAACTGTGACAGGCAACCCTGAGTCTTCTAACTGCTAATTTAGAAGTACAACAATTTTTCTTAAAGAGTACTTTTCACACCTCTGAATGTCACATAGTGCTTTAAAGAGGTTGACTTCAAGCAGGAATTCATGAGCAATCACACAGGAAAAATTCCAATGAAATTCAAAATTTAGAAACATTAATATTCTAAAAAAAAAAATCATTAAAACCAAGGATTAAACTTTAGAATCTTTATAATATATTAGTACATTATTCCAGGAAAATGGACTTGAAACATGTAACAATTACAACTGTACGTTTGAAACATAAAAGTAAGACAAAGTCAACATTTAAAAGAAAGAAATTTAAATAAAAATATTGAAATCTAAAACTACAAGGACAAAGTAGGTAAAATAATTTAAGATATAGGAAAGGTTTACTTTCTTGGTGAGCACAGCTCAAGACTGTAACACTGGGAACTTGTTTTTAAGCATCAGTTGTAAGAGAATATTTGCCTGATTGCTCACATTTGTCACCTGTGTAACAGGAGCTATGTGCATGTAAAACTCTCCTTTAAATACTGTAGTCACTTACATCTCTGTTGCTTTAGCCCATTTACTTAAATAATGCATAAAGGCAATCAAGTCAAGCAGCATTTACCAACTACTTGAAAATAAGACTCACCAAAGAGGAGAAAAGTGCTGGAGGGCAAATAGAGAAATGTCTATAAAGCCCATCACAGCTTTGAGAATCTAACACTTCCATTATAATAAAGTGGAAAGCATCAACCTTGGCAATAATAATTGATGTTGGGCCAGTTTTTACCCACAGAGTGAAATATAGTAATGATTTTTCTGCAAAGCCAGAGCAAAAGAATCTGTTTTGTTGTCTTTTTTTTTTACTAGATTTTGCTTCGTATCCTTCTGTAACACAGCCCTGGAACAGTATTAATTTGTTTTTACTTTTTGAAGTTCTAAATAAATGTAGGTCTAAGTGCCTGTTGAACTTACCCAATTGATTTTCTATGTTCATTGTTCAGTGTAAGTTGCATGGCTATTTTCCCAGGAAAAGGTCTCTTCATAAATTGATGTATACTGTACATTTATTCAAGATAAACTTATGTGATTTAGAACCACGTGTGACAGGAACTAGGTGTGGAGGTAAAGGAGTACAATGACAAGTGTGTCTAACCTACAGTCATGCATACTGGTGGGAGTGTCATGGCTTGGGTCCGCATAAGAGTCTGCTGCTAGGAAATCAATTCATTTAAAGAAATTAATTCCAACATGACATGAATGTGTATTTACTAAGTTATTTTTAGGGGGCATATTTCCGGTCATACAAGCAGTACACTAACTTCTTACAATTTTATGAAAGTGTGATATCTTCAGCTTTCTCTAGGGGGGGTTATAAATAAAAAATAGACATATACCAACAACTAATCAAACGTATACTAAGTTATCAAACCAGTATATTCATATGAATGCCAACAACAAAAAAACATTATTAAAAAAAAAATAATTATAAAAACAAAACAACAATTTCATGTACAGGTAGCAGTTTAATAATGGGGAAGTTAGAACGTTTAGTCAGTTTTATATTCTTTTTTATCTATAAAAACAATTTATTTTCTGACAATGTATATTTAAGAGCAACTATGCAAATAAAAAAAAACACCAAGAAGTACACTATATTATATTATTTTCCATGTGAATCCCATATTTTTTTATTCTTCTTTGCTTTTTCTAAATTGTGCTTTGTATCAGTCCTACATGTCTTTATCTATGCAGGCTCAGATCCTGTCATTTAAAAAAGGAAAGAAGAAAAGCAGGGAAAGCAGAATAAAGCATTATCCTTGCTGCATGCAGTTAGTCAAGCCTTGTAGCTAAACCAGGTCCTGGAAAAAGACAGAGTGTATCGTCTCCATCTGTCTTTGACCTGCTGATTAATTTCAATGTGCGACTGATCAGATAAAGATTAAATATTTATCTTGCACATTAAAAAATATATTAATGTTTTTGAAATCATTTTTTTTATTTCATAATAACATTTTTGTTTTTTGTATGTCTTATTCAAGGTCATTAGGTGGGTGGGGTGGCGCCCTCTATTGACCGCCTGCCACTCCCGGAAACAATACCCCCACAATGGTGACAGCCTCAGGCCAAAGGGAAGTTATTCTTTTGCAGGTAAGGGGAATGTTTCAGAATTTATCGGAAGATAGTTTGATGCTAAATTCAAGGAAACCCCAAAACAATTTAAATTAGAACATACCAGCCTCAGCTTGAACTGTTTAGAATTAGAAGTAGGGAGATATTGGTCCCCTGATTTTCAAAGACAGGGCTCAAAATCTTGAAAATATAATTACAAAAAATGTAGCTCTACAGGGTGTTGGCTTAGAAAAGAAGGGCGATTAATACAAATACATGCTAAACCTTTCAGGTATTTCAGGTATTTACTTGTAATTAGTATCACTATTTACTTGTTATAAGTATCACTATCGGTATCGGTATGGTATCGGGCGATACCATACCGATACCGTCTGTTTGAAATTCATGTGTGTGTGTATATATGAAGAACTGCATACTACTCGGATGTAAAATAATTGCCATCATGGCTTTGTCAAGCTGCTGTCTACCTTTGTGAAGCAAGAAAAAGACTGATACAAACTGAATCCAGTAGAACTTTTTATTGCCTTCAATTACCTGGAATGGGTGACAATAGATTAATAAACTTTTGTCTCTCACAATGGTATTGGTGCCCTATTTGTTGGTGCTCGGCGATACCAAATCCACCATTTTTGTGCAGTATCGGGGCCTTGTCTGATACTGGTATCGGTGCAACACTACTTGTAATACTTTTTTAAACCACACATCTTTTTCCTTTTACTTCACAATCAAACAGCTTTCTGTAGCTCTATTACATGAAATACAAATTTTGAATCTATAAGGTTACAATATTTGAAAAGTTAAAGTAGCACAAATGTTTTTAAAAATTGAATTATTGTAAATTAAGCATTACTATCGCAGTGTTCTGAGTCAGAGAAGTTTCATTCTTGTTTTTGGAAAGATTAGATTTTCTTTTTATTCAGAGTGGCTCTTATTATTAAAAGAAGCACCTGAATAGACGCCAGTCGTGACTGCTGTATTTTGAGAAGAATAACAGAATAATTAGGTTTTCTGAATGAAGGGTCTGGAGAATAATAGGTTCCTACTTCCCCAAAAAAAGCAATTATCTTTGGGCAACTTTTCTCTGTGTGTTGCTTTGGACCGTGGTTGTATGAGCAAAACATGTGGGTGTACACATGAGGTTTTGTGTCCTTGGCTTTTCGAATGATTTGCTTGCATATAAATCTGCATCTTCGACTTTAAAAATACACCTTCTCTTTCAGACTTCCTGAGTTGAGCACATAGACTTAATTTTTTATGGTGGATGCACTTACACTCGTGGTTAAATTTGTGCTGGTGTGTGTGTGCATGAATGCAAAAACTGTGTGTTTGTGTGTTAAAATGCAGGCTTTCTGTCCCCTCAGCGGATTGTCGCTCCTGCTTAAATCCCATATGAGCTCAATCCAAAGTGAGCAGCGCTGGCCTATTCTCTAGCCTCAGTTCCTCTGCTATAAGGCTGGCTGAGTGGCGGTAATTGCCTCCCGCCCTGCCAGTTCATGCCTTGACAAGCCGCTCAGAATGCAGATTCAAACCATAGCTCCCCTTAGACTACACTAAGCAAGGTGGGCTGTTCCAAATGCCACGGTAGACCACGTTCTTACATTATGTACCCTAATATAAGAGGGGGAAAAAATAGAGCTGCAGGCATCAGGTGAAGTATTTTTACAGGCAGATGTGGAGTTTAGAGAAACATGTTTGCCTATTTAAACAGAAAAGGTCATTAGAGAAGAAAAATAGCACTATCAAATGAAGTCAAGCCCAGTCACAACTCTATTCTTAGGGAATGTAAGAGAACACTCATAATAAAATAAATGGCTTTGGCCCCAAGGTCTTTATTTCCTCAAAAGTGTAGCTTCTGGAACAGTAGTGGAATCTTGAGATTTGAGGAAGTAAACAGAAGTGTCTAGTTAGTAAACAGTATTTTTCTTTGGTAAGCCTCATACAGTCAGAATATCCCAAACCTCCCTCAGGCACCAACACATTTGATCTAAAACTAATATTGTGTTCCCAGTCTATAATGCTGTTCTGTTTTTTTTGTTGTTGTTGTTGTTTTTTGGCACTTCCAGCTCAGACATTAGTTTGTACAGATGAGCACAGGAGGCCAAATAACATAAAGCCTCTCGGCTATTGAGAAAAATGTTTTCATGACCTCAATCTCCTTAATGCATCTTGCTTTCTCAGTGGATCTTGCCCTGCAGGACACAAGTGAAAAACTGCCATATGCAACTAACCCACCTACAGTGTTAAACTGTTACACACACGCACTCTAGTAAGCCCACAACACATCCACAAACGTGCATGTTTTTTACGCATGGACTCATACAGAGCCCAAAGGACCAACTCTCGCTGGTGGCTGACTGTCACATCTCTAAGTCTAAGATTTGCTAAAGCATGTGCACATTGCGATATGATTTCCTAATTTATTCAGAAGCGCTTGAGAGAGCGATGAAAGACAAAGTTTGCGCAATAGTTCAAGAGATTTACAGTTATTTCAATGTCCATTTAGTGCCTTGCAAAAGTGTTCAACACCTTGGAATTTTTTTACAATTTGTCAGCCTCAAAAAAGTTTACTGATCCTTATGTGAAAACTATAAAACAGCATAAAAAAAGTATTGGGGAAAGACTAATTGTGGGAATGATCTGAGGTTAAGCAGCTGGTCACATTTAAGCATTGACAGCAGAATAAGTTATTCAATGGACAGATGTGGTGGTGGGTTCTTCACCTCATTTGACCACGGAGGTTGATGGAGGCTTTGTGGGGCCCAATTGATTGAAGCCTTATCAATTTGAGCTAGGGATGCAAGTAATGATCTATCAAGAGGGCCTCTCAATAACATAAGGTTTTTTTTTTAACAGAATGTTGAATTTAATTATTAGCATATACTGTATTCAATACTGAAAATGTTTTTACCCACTTTTTAAACTTATATTGCAGAACTGAAAAGTCTCACATAATAATGTAAAAAAAAAAAAAAAAAAAAGGGTACAGTAACGTTTAAAGGGTATCCCATAGTTTTTTCCAGTTTAAAGGAAAACAAGTTAATTTGGGGGCAAGTTCCAACTTAAATCTTTTTTATTTGTATTTTTGATTTTACAACCCAAAATTTTTTTTTTTCGATTGTTGTCCGGAATTATTTACATATCTATTGTCCCATCAAATCTGTCCAGCTTATGCCTAAGAGAATTATCCCAACAGCACTTTGCTGACATTACCTGTTTCATAATTTGGATTATGTGTAATGCTAGTTTTGAGGGAGATTAAAGGTTGATATTTTTAAATTGAATATCTTCAAATTTGTATCAGAAATAACTCGATGTCGAAGTCGAACAATTCAACCAGTTCCCTTAATTGCAGATCTCTGGAAAAATGTGTGATCTTTGAAATCTGATAAGTTCCCTTTGGACATTGTCCATACCATAGTGGATAAATCTGTTTCTTAGATAACTACACCAGCTCATCTCTTTCTTTATATTTAACTTTCTGTCCTTAGGGGTCATCTATGCAGTTTTAAGCATATGGTGGTCAGACCTACACCTAATCAAAAAGCTGAGTTTGGACTCCTCTTTACTGTACTTTCTATGTTTAGACCTGTTTCACATCTCTAAACAGTATATATTAAAAAAAAAAAAAAAAAATGAGTGAGACTGCAATCTTAAAAGTCCACAATGGAATTAAGCTTTTTTTATGCTGGACACCCAGTAGTACTGGTACCACTTTAGCTTACGGTAGCATTTGCTACAGTGAACAATTCAGTCTTTCCATCACATTTAAGACAAAATATTAGTATTCAAGGCACAGCATTTGAATGATTTGCCTCATATTTACCAGATAAATCTTTCTCTGTAATGTCCCTCTTCTTGGTCCCTTGCTTTTGTCTTTACATGCAACCTCTGAGATCAAATCTTGCCAAAGAGTACTCATCCTTTCACTGCTATATAGATGATAGTAGAAATAGATCTGCCAGCAAATATTTAAAGAATAAACTACTATACGTTTCTTAAATTTTAAAAGTAATGTGGAGTATTTTCACTCCCGAGAGGTAACGCCTATTGAACCCATGCAAGAGCACGCACTAGCCCATTTCTTCGAGCCCTATATCCCTGAATCACTTTATAGAGTGGGGACTAGAAGACTTTATAGCTAATTCAGCTGACTGACCGTTCGGACAGATGATCGCTACTTTTTTCTCGGTTGGTCACGTAACTCCCCATCCTCTGCACGGTGCCTGCGCCATCTTTGTTATTAGTTGTCTCTGTCGGGCAGTGGCAGCATATGGCAACAGCGGGCCACTGTGACAGAAAATCCCATAATGCTTTGCGAGGAGAACTCTCCGCGGAAAGCATTCCAGGATACATCTGCATCTTCTGAGTCCATTATTTTCTTCTCATACACTTCGGAGAAGCTTTTTCTCTTACGACCCTCGGCAATTCTCAACCGCAGAACCGAAGTGAGAAAGATGAGCTTCAATGACTAAAACCGTAGCTCACCACAGATAGATGCCTGAAAGTGTGCATGCACATAAAAAAGATGGCTAACGGGACGAGCACGTAGAACGGCCTTACGTAAAGATATCACCAGAATGATTGTCAATTAGATCCACCAGATGATCCACCTGGAAATGAAAGGTTGTCCTCTATACCTTTAAGTGGTGTCTAGTCAATTATTTTGACATTAGAATAATAACAAAACTGAATTTATAGTGTTTGGCAAGAGCATAGCTGCTGGTCTTGATTCTTCTTTTAACTGTACCCTTACTATTTGAAATGTTGTTGTGCTCTTCGTCTCAGTTTTAAACTTAACAAATATACAATGTGATATAGATTAGCTTCTTTCACATAGAGTTCCTTGCTGAAGCTAAAAAAGTTTTGTAAACATAAAAACCTTAAAAGCCTGTCCAACCATTTACAACCTTGCGTCTGGACTACTGTTCCTTCCTTTATTTTGGTATTAACTATTTTTTTTTTAAGTCACCCTCAAATGACATGATATAATGTTGCTGTCCATCTCATTACAAACAGGGAACGATCATATCACAGTAATACCTGAATCCCTCCTCTGCCGTCAGGGTTTATTTTAAACAGTTAATATTTGTTTTAATGTTGTAGATTGTTTACCCCATGTATTTTCTGTAATGTTTTAACTGTTCATTTGCATGACCTTGCCTTAAGGGGCCTCAAATAGTTGCTTATTGGAGGAGCCCGAGTCTGAGCACCTACGTGATTGAGCATTTTCTGTTGCTCTCATGAACTTAAGAATAAACTCCCAACTACAATGAGATTGATCTCTGACCCAGGCCTCTACAACTCTGATTTATTTCTCGTTTTTTAAGCTTCATTTTATTCTAGCCCTTGTGAACTTTGGTGACCTAATGTGTTGTTATAAAGGGCAAAACCAATACATTTACTACTTTCTGTGGGTTATTAACTCTTAACAAAATACATTAATGAGTGGCTGTGAGATAGCTAAATGTGGAAAGTTTGTTTGGAATAATACTAAAGAAGTAGTTTCTGGCAAATTTCCTAATGTAGAAAAGAAATGATTTATCTGTGTGTATTCTCAAAGGATGCTCTCCCTCCACCACCCCTACCAGCAGCAGCTCATCAAAGTAACATATTAAAATCAGATGACTTAGACTGATGATGACGCTTTGAGACCTACTGTGCCAGAAGTGCAGCAAACTATAACATATTTGCCTCATTCTTCTTGTGTCCCTCTCGCCTGCTTTCATTTTCTGCTAAGTGGACCTAAACACTCATGCACTCTTAGAAATAAGTAGATGTTTCTATTATAAGACCTGGCATGATAGATTATTGGATGGATGCCTCCACTAGATGAAGAAATGTGTTCTCTAAGTTCAGAGTTTATATGGGAAAATGGTTTTGTCATTTTCACAGCCAATAATTTAGCAATATCAACCGTACTATGCAAATCAAGAGGGTTGTTTGAAGACATTTTTTGATAGACTTCCAGTTTTGCATTAGAGACCAATCTCTCCTGAACACCTGCTATGCTTTGACAAGAAAGCAAATCGGCATATTTTCTAAAATGTCAGCTTGTCCTTTAACCATGGCTCCCACCACATATTAAAAATCTGCTCTGATGGCTGAAAGTAATCCAGGATTACGTAACAACAGCTGCACAGCAGATGCTGTGATCCACTTGTCTACCAACTTGAGTGTCACATTTGTGATTGGTATGGATTTAGAGGCATTATTTGTCATCAAATCTGACTTGCATGTGAGATCATAGACAGGTGGGAAAAAATAAATGTTTGATACTAGAGAAAGGAAGGCTTGATCTAAGGTTAAGTAATAGTACATTTCTAATAAAATGTTTATATATATATGTGTGTATATATATATATATATATATATATATATACATATGTGTGTGTGTGTGTGTATTATACATACAATTATATATGTATGTACTGATCATTAAACTGTATACACTTTGTCAGAAATTTACATATGCTGTGTGTAGGCTTAAAGGTTATACCAACACTGCGGATAATATTGTCAGTAACTTAATGTTTTGACCTTGCCAAGTAACCAAAAAATAACCAAAAATAAGAAAAATAATTGTGATTTTTCTGCAATTTTCAAAGGGATATTTAACCCAGGATCTACAGTAGTGCATATACTTTATAATCTAGCCAAAATGCAAGATTTTATACCTGTGTGAAAAAGACAAATCTACAACATATTCTAATTTTGACAATAAATGTCGGGGGTTACAAACATTGAAATTATAAGTTTATATTGCTCTATTCTTTAGAGGGGTTTCAGATTAATTATTAAATTTCCTAAATTGACATGCCCAGGCTGAGTGGTTGGGTTTCTTCGACTAGACCTGTCCAAAAAACCATCTAAGTCTAATTACTAAGCCGAACACTTAACAAATTTGCATACAAGATTTTTTTTTCAAAGTGTCATCCAATCCTGTTGGGTTAAATATGATCATAAAGAGTACAACTAAAAGCTGCCAAAAAACCTCTGCTCTAGTATAAAATAAGGAAAGCACTACCATTAGCATAACACATTTAGTTTCCTGTAAAAAAAAAAAAAAAGAAAAGAAAAAAAAATATCATCAGCATTGCTAATATCTTATTTCTGCATCACTTTAAACTGTTGCCACCAACACTGGGACAATCTAAAAAGCCATCATGGCAATAAATCGTTAATGACCCTTGGTCCCTTGGAGAGCTACTTACTGCAGCCAGGGACCCTGCACACTGGAGTGAGTAGAGCAGTTCCACACTGATAGCTCTGAATATATATGCCCTTGACATGACAAAGAGAGGTGGAGGGCTCAAAGTGGTCACATCGCATTAGCATCGAGCATGCATGAGGGACTGAAGGGGCAGCCTGCTGGAGCCCTGTCGTGGTTAAAGCAGTGCACAGGAGGTTAGGGATGCAGGGTCTTATATGCTAAAGGCACTTCACGGGACAGTCGGACCGGGTCAGTCAGCAAAACCAAGCAGCCACCCTTTAATAATTAAATCTGTCACAGTCAATATATTTTGGCATAAATGTCTGAGCTTTTTGATTAAGGAAGTAGGAGAAAATAAGGATCTTGACAGAGAACTGTCTGATTGTATCTCCAAACATAATTTGAGAAACACATGTTAACAAATTAAAACTAAATACATATATATGTTTTTATAACGGAGTGTCCTTGGTAAGCAGCAAGTTGCTCTTTACAGAGAGGATGGCTTTTCACCAGAGCTCTGGCCTTCTGTCAAATTAGATTAAGGACTGCTTACTCATTATTGACAGGAGCCGCTTACAGTAATGACCCATAGTGAGAAACTCATTTCCTTTGATGGTAATAACACTGGCTACATTTCACATTTCCCTAAGCACATCTCTTCAGGGGCAACAAGCTATCTGATCGCCTTTAGATTTTTAGGTGATATTCTACATTGCGCTGTTCATTCTGCTTCTGTCCTGCTTTGATCATTGGAGGTTTCTGTCTCATGCATTTTTCTCCCCACTTCCCTACGCTCGCCCACCCCAAAGTCTGCCGACGGGAAGGTTTCATTTCATAAAAGCCCCTGAGAGTAAGCCTGTGTGTGTCATTTGTTTGAGTTGGAAAGATGACAGAAATCACATTTAATTGAGTGGTTCTTTAGTCAGTTGAAGAGACAAGGAGGTATGTTATGAAAACATGATGAGTACAGAAGAACCATAGTCCATTTTCTCTTTTTGTCTATTAGGCAGGCAGCATATATTGCTTTCTCTTTTTTTACTATGTCTGCAGTTATGTTTGTGCCATAACGTGGATGTTTACAATTATCTGTTTGCACACCTGCTTCAGTGTGCACTGTGCATTTCTGATTGTAGACAGTGCCAGAGGCCTGGAGCTGAGCAACCACCCTTTACAAACAGCAGGGTGTCCAATGAGATGCTAAGAGGAAGCCTGTGTGCAGCTCTGTGTGATTAACACAAGTCAGCCTGCAAGAGGAAGAAGCTATCTGCCTCTGATTTGCTATAACACATTTAGAGTGGACTTTTAAAACAATTAAATTCACTTCCCTATTAGCAGCCTTGCCAGATAAATGGAAAGTCATTTTTTAATGATTATTATAACTCTTTTTTTGATCATCTTTACCATGGGAAAAAGAGCTGTGCTGGATTTTTGATGGTTATTGCACCTTGTCAGGAGAAATCGTTTTCAAGACAAAGATTAAACCAGTTTTAGCCTTGGAGCTGTATGTCTTTTCATTTTCAACATGGCATAAGTTATACTGATGGACTTGCTCATTTTCAGAGCATATGCTACTTCTGCCTTTAAATCACAGGTACTTTTGCCACATTTCTTCTGAAAACTGGTATTTATTTGTTTCCATTATCATGTTTCTGGTATAAATGTGGCAGGGTATTTCTAGTTTTTATCAGAAATACCACAAAATTGGTTAGTTAACAGATATTGATCCAGAGACTAAACACTCAACACGCCTGATGTTAAGACTAATGCAGAAGCCTAATTTAACATTTTTTTTTATCTTTCTAACCAATTTTAAGTGTGTGTTCAGGATCATTAGATTGCAATCATTTGTGTCAAAGTTCTAACCAACTGGAAGTAGATTGGAGGTAAGTTTAACCATTGAACAAGATAAATAACGCTAGTTAAATAAAATTTTATGTGTTGTAAATGACTGCTGGTTCCTGTGTGCAATGCTCTATATACGGCTCTTTGATTTCCGGTTTCGTCAATATTTGTTTCTATGAACAAATTAAACTATTTATTAAATTAACACTAAATATATGTTAACACCATATTATGTGACGTTGGTTAATTGTGATTCAAGGGAGAACTCTATGTATTTCATTATTTTTCCAAAGCTTTTTTTAGATTTTTGAATGAGTACTGTGAGCTTATGGTTTTTGAATAGCAGACAGACATCCACAGCAAAAAATTATAGTATTTATTCAGTGTTACAAAGTAAATGTTGATAAAGTACCATATAAAATACCCTCTTAAAGATTATTAATATAGTGCCAATTCACAACCCATGTCATCTCAAGGCTAACAATTCAATCAGATCACACAATCAGATGTTTTAAAGTTTTCTGTCTAAGGTAAGCCAGCTGATTGCATCAACTCAATGACTCGACAGCAATCCCTCATATTGAGCATGCATGAAGTGAAGGTGCAGAGAAAAAAACAACTCCTTTTTAACAGGAAAAAAGTCCAGCACAACCAGACTCTGTGTGAGTCGCCTTCTGCCGAGGCTGATTGGGGGCTAAAGGAGACAGAATCAGACTTACAAAATAAACATAGAAAAGCTTCCCAAGATACTTGAGTAATGGATATAGTTAACAATACCAATGTGAACTCTTACTGACAGATGGATCTGCAGAATCAAATGAATATCTTTCAGTTTTTGATTCCCATTACCGAGCTTTCATGTTGCAGTAAACTTAGTTTTGGTTGTTTATTCCATTTTTTTAATTTAGCACAAACTTAATATTACAGTTGGTTATGAGTTAAGATGCACATTAAAAACTATTTATGATAAATTTAATATAAAAGTAGTGTGCCAGGGAGGGCTAGAAGCCAAATGATGACTAATAAAACCGCACTGCCAGAAAAAAAAAAGAAACACTACAAAAGTATTTCCAACTTAACAACCCAAAACATTATGTACCACATTTAATATTGGTCAGGTAAGGAGCACATATTTACATAGATACCCAGTCCATGTTTGTATCGCAATAAACTTATATTTGGATATACAAGATCTATGACATTGTTCCTTGATTTTGTTCAATGAAATCTGATGTGACGAATGTTAGGGGCTTTAATCAAAGATAAATTAAGGTTTGTTGCCACACAAGTCAGGTAGCTATAAAAAACACTAATGTTTGGTGTTAGCAGGCTGATCAGTATTATATAGAGCTCTAAAAAAAATATACAATTGATGAGAAAATTTATTTGAACAATATTCAAGAGATGTAGATTGATTATTTTTGCTCTGTAAATTTTGTGGTGTCATCCTACTGTTGGGAGCAGAGGGAAATTGATCCTTAACTGTATCAAGAAGCGGGGGGAATTGGCCACTAGGTCCATTGAGTGCAAGTGTGTAGCCTATTAACTTCACCACAGTGAAAGTCATAGTATTCACAAGGACATGCCCAGTGACCAAATGGTGATTTTAATGTGTTCATACCACTTTAGTGTCTCTTCTGCCCTCTAACTTGCTTTCTGGACAGCTGTGACTTGATGTATTTGTCCCTCTTTACCTTATTATTCATTTCTGCATAACCCTGTTAGTTTATGCTATATGTTAAGCTAGCACCCAAAGCTTGGTTTTAAGTTTCAATTAAGCAACAATTGGAAGTTAATTATGTTTCAAAACTACAGTATTCTCCAATGTCTTATGCTGGGTGTGGTCCACACTGTGTTATATCCATTTGTTGAAATATTCCTTTGATGTTTATAGAAGCTGTGCACAGTTGTTACTGTATGCCATAAAAAAATATCTTTTATATGTCATTGCTGAACATGTCGCAATGGATTCAGTTCAACCCAATTAAAAATTAAAAAATACTCCCAAACGGAAACATGTAAACGAACCAAACGCATATGCTTACTTTTAAATGAAAAAAATTATTTTTTTTTTTTTTGTAGGAACGGAAAGAAGAAAAAGGTAGATTTTTGTAGAATGCACAAACTTGACCTTTTTTTGCCCCAAGCCTCCCCCTCCATATCCAGTTCTAAGCCTAAGTTCAAAGCAATCAGGCAGTTGAAGTTAGAAAATAGTCCAATGTTGTCAAACAGAAATCAGATTTTCTCCACTCTCCATTAGCCTTAGCCCCTTCACTTCCCCCTCGGAGATCACATTAAATGACATCTGCTATCATCAGGATAACTTATGTGAGCTCCGTGATATGACTGCCAATGCTGGGTAGCAGGTCATAGAGATGAAGGAAAGAGAGCAAAGATAAAAGGGACACGGCTATCTTAAAATTTTTCACACTCCCATTAGAGCTTGTTAGGTCTGTCACAGGATATAATTAACATATAAATCGAGGCTGTTTCGCAAACCAAGCATGATGCCGTTGCAAGCAAGTTTATTCCTCTGGGGGAATGAAAAAGAAGAATGGGTTCAGGATCTATAACTTCAGCTCATATAGCAGCTCTAATAAGTTACTTCACGATTTGGAGGCTGTGATCAAAAATAATGCATGCTTCAGAAGGATATCTCTGAGAAATGGGGTTAGTTTTCTCTGCCAGGGTTGGTTTGATGAGTACCCAATCTGAACAGTTGTCAAAAGCTGCGATCCATGACCCGGTCAGTAATATCAACTACGACCGAATAGCCCTTCTTATCTTCTGACTTTACCATTAAGAGGGCTCACTGTCTTTTGTCTCTCTTTTTTGCTCCTCTATTGCATTTGTCCTTCTTCTATTCCTCTTGGCAGTGCAAACAGGCACGTCTGTTCACTTGGTAATGAGAAGATGCCTCTCTTTGTCACAATGCTTCCCTGGTTCCCTTTTGATGCTTTTGTGAACATCTGTTTCTATCTCTTTCTGCCTCTCAAAGGAATGTTTATCTCATGTCACCTCTTTAACAGCAGGTGTTATCTCTGCCATGCTTTTAAAAGACTGAACTTGGCTGCCCTTGAAACGTATTGGGATTGAGCATATATTGAATCATCCAAGCTCCCACCCTTCTCAAGACATCTGAGCATTCCTCCTTGAGTTCTAACTCTGGTAACAGTATTCAGCATGAATGCTTTGTGCTGCTGTTCTGGTTAAAACTACATTGAGGTTTTGTTCAACATGCATTCATGTAAGCTTAGCTTTTTTGGGAGAAAACTGTTAAGATTTAAAAAATATTTTCCATGTTGCCTGGGTCTTGGAATTTTTGGACTGAGACACCCACATAGGCTCCTGATTATAAAAGAAGCATGATTGATGTTATGCTGTCTGCTCTTGCTGATTCCTCAATATGCTGCTAGAGCAGAATATAGTAGGAGTGGGGTAAGAGTTGAGCGCACCCCCTTATTTTTTCTATTTTGGACTTCCTCACACCATGCACACCCTGCTACTTTGGGCTCAACACACCATCCAAATCTAGAACATTACATAAATAAAATCAGCCATTTCCATGCATATAAGGTTGGTGGGCATTGTGCTAGAGAGATGGCTATGATTGTGCATGCGTGCCTCTTTCTTGTGATGCAGGGATTCGTTGGGACAGTTTGCTTGGATGATGGGGCTGGCATGCAGCACAATGCTCTCCAAGGCAAACAGCTAATTAGTGGAGGCAGATGAGAACACAGTGATTGCGCGTCCAAGTTTTAAAGATATGCTTCTCAACCAACCAACATTGCCCCTGTTTGCCTTCTGCTCGATTGGTGGCCCAGAGCTGCAAAATCACATCCATGTTTGAGTCCACTCTGCCAATCCATGGCATCTTAACCTTTTCAGGCCTCCCATGCCTTTCCAGGGAAGCTTCTCTTTGCCATTTGAACAACATGTGCTAAATGACTACTCAGCCCAAGGGGACGCTCACAAAAACAGAATCCATTAAGTTAAGGATCATTTAACGTTCTCATCCACTGTTGCCACTGTAGATAAACAGTTAAAATGTGAGAATTGTCCTTGAGATGAAATTGCTATTCTTTTTTGTTGCAGTAATAAAGGTTAAAAGAGTACAAAGGTTTGGCCAGTATGCTAGTATCCTGCCATTATGTTTTTATTCCATTTGCAGTAAAGCAGATCTGGTGCTTCCAAATGCAATGATTGTTAAATGAATTTGATTGTTTTTGTTAAATCCAAAACTATGATTCCTCTGTATGTTGAGGCATAGAGCGCCTTTCAAACATATTTGTACAATCTGAATCTTTTCTTCTTTTTATTTCTTTTATATACAAAGACAAAATGGTTCAATTATTTTAGTGTCTTTTTTTACAGATCTGAGGGAAGAGTGTATATATACTATGGATGCACCAATATGAAAATTTGTACCAATATACATGATTTTGATTTCCATTTCAGCATTACTTAAAAAAATTATTGAAACACTGCTTTAGTAAAACACCCCACAACTTTCTGTTGCATCACTGCGCCGTGGTCAAGCAAATACCACAGGGATACCACATTTACCACACATGCACACAGCAAAAACTTTATAAAATATTTTATTAATCCCAAAGGCAAATGTTGGTTTAGTAGGCTCAGATTTACTAACGGAACCAGAATAGACATGTTTTTAAAAAAATCACAAATACATTTTTTAGTCTCTGAGAAATTTTCCTTCAGGATTTACCTCTTGTAAGCACCAGTCCTATTCCTGCTAAAGTGAATCATGTCCACAAAATGATACTACAATCTTAAGAGGGACCATGATATCGCATTTTTCATTCAGGCAAAAGAAAAAAAATGTGACCTCATGGACGAGGGCACCTCTTTTCACCACATTAGCTACAGTATGTCCTTTGCATGATTTGTGCCAATCTTTGAATACAATTTATTAGAAATGTTTAAAAGAAATTAATTTCACCTAAAGGCTGATTTATACATCGAATCTAGGTTGTCTGCATGTGTGTCGCAGTAAACGCAGAGAGGTCCCCGCCCCTGCTACACTTCTCCCAAATTGTCGGTGACCGCAGACAGGAGGCCTCTGATTGGTTAAATATACATCTGCTTTACACTATGCATGTTTCCTGTTTGGTACCTTACCAGCTTCATTTTTTTGTATGAACAACTTTGTGGAAAACTGCTTGTGAAGTTGGACCAGCTAGAAGAGCAAGGTGCGCTGGGACCCTTTTTCCACCTGGATCCCCTCTCTTTTTTTTTTCCCTCATGTCCCTTTCGTTGTCGCACTTGTGTTTTTCCAATTCCTCACTGCCTCGGCCGTATCTAGACCCACAGCTAGTTCGTGATTGTGCCTCTTGCGTTGTGGCGGGAAATAACATAGCACAGACCACGCTTCAATATATGGCATAAATCAAAAATATCTGCAACTAGCTCACTGCGACACACTGCTACATGAGTATAACCAGCCCTTAAATATATACCCATATTTGTGTGTCATATCAAGTTTTAGATATGTCTTAACAACACAAATGTTTACAGAGGAGGACTACTTTGGCAGGTAGCTATGGGCAAATAGCAATTTGACTCAACTAAGACAACAATATCCAGCAATCTATTACTTCTTGTCTAACCATGAAATGTGGTTGGTGTTGTTGTAGAATGATAAATGGATACCTGATTTTCTTTTAGAAAATGCAAAGATTGTCAGGTTCTTGAATTTAACTCGTGGCAAATTCTGCAGCTGGATGTCATATTTTTCTTTCCCTCATGTATTATAGAAATTCTTCCACAGTGACCTCCATGGCAGTTGTGGTCAATGTGAGGTTTGCATGGAAGACCCTAACTTTAACAGCTCATTTATCATTAATCTGAAGTTGGCCTAAGGCAGCCAGGAAATGTCTGGGAATAAAATTCCCTATTCTCTGAGTAGGCTATAAGTGAGCAGACATAAGCCACATCAGCCTTGCAAAGTTAGCAAAACCCTTTTTATTCCATTTTAGGTATAAATAGATGTCACCATGACATCTGTTATGTTTGAAATCACCAGAAAACTGAACTGGATGCACTTTTTTGTGTGTTTTTAGTCTAGCAAAGAATATATAATCGTAAACTGAAATCCAGACATGTTAAATCTGTTATAACTGATAACAGATGATTGAATGTTAACACATGCCTCCATCCTGAAATAGTGTACAATAAAACATTGATCTCCTCCTATCCATGGTGCAGAATTATCTTTCTCCTGGCATAAAATCTCATTGTAAGACTCTTCCCTGTGTCCAGCACTGCTTCTTGCTGTATTGCTCTCATCTTTTTTTAAAGCACAGTTTAGTGGGTTAAACTTAGTTTGAAATAAATTATGCTTTTCACTATATTTTCTTGAACCTTGGTGAAATTATTGTATACCCTGCTCTATCTGTTAGTTAATGTTGTTTTTCAGGACAAGACAGAATCATCCAGGCTAAGACAAAAGATTTGGTCAATTGAATCTCAGAAAATGAAAATGTAGTACCCTGTTGCAGTGAAAAAAATATGCATTAATTTTGCTTGAGCTGTTGTTATCATTTCATTAATAGTTTTCTTTGTAACACTTTGTAAAGCCTGTCTGAGAATTTACACAGGCTATATGAAAGGTGCTAAATGAGTAAAACATACTCAATTGCACTGTTAACATCCTTTATTTTGGCTGATGTGCAGGACTAAAACTCCAAAGACGGAGTTTGTAGTGATATCAAATAATTGAGTTTTGGTCTAGTCTGGCCAGATTAGAGTTTTTTCAGTACTTAAATGGCTTGACCAAATTCTTCAAGCTTCAACATGACTTTCCTGCAGCAGTAGAGAGTTCCAACTGGATTATGCAAAAAGGCCATTTTGAATGATTGCAGTACTTTTTGATTTGATGGAAAAACACTACCTTCTATTTTCAAATTTTCCTCAAGTTCTCTGCAAGTGCCTCTTACCTCTTGAACAGCTCCTTTATTTTTGGACTCCACTGTCAAAACTCTTATAGTGGTTAATATACTCCCTTGAAAAATCTGAAGTGTAGAGATGCAATGATAGCTATTTACATTATTATGTTTTGCAACAGTAAATCTCTTGTGAGTGTATCTCTTTTAGCATTTTGTGCAGCATTTTGGCAATTTGACCATTTGTTACTTAACCTGCTTGCACTGAATTACATAATACAGGCATACTTTTTAGATACAGACAGATTTTTTTATGCCCAGTTTTGCCAATATAGCTTTGAGAATAAATGTCCTAGAGCTAGCTGATAGCCATACAGCATTGCTTTTACAAGCAGACCATTATGACTGCTGCCATAAGGTTCTGCTTGCTACTTGTATATGAAACTTTATTGAAAATTATTTTGGGAGTAAAACTCTTATACAATGGACACAGAGACGGAATGGGAGATGAGAAGGAAAGAGGAGATAATTACCAAGGGGAGAGAGAAAGAGATAGAAGCAGGAAAAAGTTCATGAGAAAATAAAACATCAAATATAGACAACATATAAGATATACAGAAACTCCTGTAAGTCGGCTTCCACACCTGTATGGGATGAGAGGAACAGAAAACTTTAAGAGCAGCAGGTATACCTGTGAGGAGAGCAAAACCTATGATGATGATCCAATATCATTCAGGGTGGTATATATCTATAGCTGTAGCTTAGTATTTAGTA
Organism: Cyprinodon variegatus; assembly: GCF_000732505.1. Taxonomy (NCBI): domain Eukaryota; kingdom Metazoa; phylum Chordata; class Actinopteri; order Cyprinodontiformes; family Cyprinodontidae; genus Cyprinodon; species Cyprinodon variegatus. Next base: position 93,341 of record NW_015150710.1, read on the forward strand.
TTGTTGAGTATCCGTAAACTCCTGGAAACAAACTCACATTTTATGTATGTATGGGCATGCTCACATATAAAGGAGCTTTGTAAAAGGATTTACAAAGCTTTTGTAGAAGGATGTGTACTTAATAGCAGGTGTGGGCTGTCCCAGACTCACCCTATATTGTTTGTGCTTTTTCTACGCCCGACATTTTGCAAAACTTCCTCTTCTGGTGTTCTATACTTATTACTATTATTCAACTTCATAGCACTTGACAAATTTATTTAAGAATATTTATTGTGTGTGAGTTTGTTCTGAATTTCATGACAGTGGAAATGTTAGGAATATATTACTTGCTGTAAAGATACGTAGTTACCATGGCCAAGATTCCTTCAGAATGAGGAAAAATAAAATAAATTCAGATTTATGTTATTCAAGTTTGGTTTACAGTGCCTCTTCTATTTTCAGTCATGTTAGTAAAAAAAAACAATCTGGGGAAAATCTTGGTTTCTGAAAAGATGACAAATACTTCATTAGTATAAAACATGAGACAGAGTCATTTGAAGTTCTTTAAAAAAACAGAGGGTATATAAGACATTCCCAAGCAGGCTACAGTGTCCCTTAGAGGAAATGCGTAACACTATTCCATAAAACACAAACACACATAAAATAAAAGATAGTATGCATACTGTATGGTGGACTCGCTATATATTTAATTGGCCGAGATGTGGATATACATATCAGTTCTAAGAGATTCTTGATGGCAACTTTGCAGCACAGCAGTCAAAGCTGTTCAACAATGCATCACCCAGCATGTCTTCCAATCATGAGGCAAGATTCTCAGTTCACTCCTCATCACACACTACAGGAAGAAAATCAGGGCTACTCTATCCTTCCACGATAGAGAAATGCACATTTATTATATATTGTATGTGTGGTTATGTGGGATGTCTTGGCTCAGCAAATTGGGCACATTTCATTCTGATGGTACTGTGTCTCCAAGGGGAGCCAATTACTACGTCTCTCTTTGAGAGCTAGCCCAAAATAACCAAAATTCTTCCATCTTCTGTGGAGCATAGATTGGGAGCAGAGAGGAAAATTGTCCATTCCCTAGTTTCCAATTTGGTTAGCCCTACAGACGCTCACTGAAATCACACATTCCCTGCATTTATTACCTGCTAATGACTCCCCTTCCCCACTGAGACTACATAGAGAGGGGACAGTGAGGGCAAAAGAAAGGAGAGGAAAAGGAGGTATAGGTGGAAAAAATATGCTGAACTGTATCACTATAGATGATGGATGTCTCCCAAGAGTAGATGATTTACAGAGTGGAACAGTGAACATTGGAGACATTGAAACATCTGATATGGGTGATTTACCTTCAGTTGACTTGTGGCTCAGGAGTTCCCTGACTGGCCAAGCTTTGAAAGCAAAACTGTCCACACCTGTTCTGACCTTCTGGTGGGGGACGGTGATTTGTGTAAAGTTTTGGTGCTCAGATTTTTTTATTCAAAGCATGACCTGATCTCTTCCCCCATTTTTGCTAACTTTTACTGACTATATAAATTAAGGTAACAGCATAGTATATTGACAGAAAAAAAAAACAGTAGTGTAGTCTTAAATTGAAAAATGAAAAATCTGTACACATA